>NC_069502.1:644491566-644644066 GCF_027579735.1 Bombina bombina
GTTGGGAAGAGGAATGCTTTGGTCTTCATGGAACAAACGTCAAGTACTGAATGGGAGTCTGAAGGAGCCCTTTAATGCCTCCCATTCAGTCTTGGTGCCAAATGCAAGACAAGAGGTCAAATCCATAGAACACATATAAAAAGAGTTCTACCAAGAACACATACTTTACCGGAAGTCCAGAAATCCACAAAGAACACACCATGGATGTTGCCACTCTAACTTAATGTTATTTAGCAGAGCCACTGGTTTCTGCAGTGGAAGATACCCTCACCACATCTATCCTGACTCCCCTTAACGCCTAAACCGCATGACCCTTAGTGCGCTCAAGAAGCAGATGACTCTTACATACAGTACGGCTTTGACCGCACTGCAGAAAAACACATGTAAGTACAGCATAGCTTCGACTGCGGAGCCCCTCATTTCTGCAGCGGAAGATCCCCTCACCACATCTATCCTGACTCCTCCTAATGCCTAAACCGCATGGCCCTTAGTGCGCTAAAGAAGCAGACGACTCCTACATACAGTACGGCTCTGACCGCACTGCAGAAAAACACATGTAAGTACAGCATAGCTTCGACTGCGCTCAACAGCTTACATCAGTGAGGAAAAGTGTCAAGGCAGGGCAAGTTCCCTGCCCCCCAGAAATTTTGCTTCTTATATCTAACATAAGCATGATTTGAGTTAGATAACAAGAAATATAACAATAAAAAAAGGGAGTGCTCTATCCCTATTATACATGACACATCTGAATCAAGTAATCAGAAATATGAAGATTCACCAAAACATCCCAATTGTTTTAAAGTGTCCCAATATAGAGTCAGCTTCTTGGTTCTAGAGTGGTTAAAAACATCTGTATTTCAATCAAACTGTAAGAAAAAATACAACGGTGCAATATAACACAGGTTTGCAGGACAAACTACACAAACATATAGAATATTACTTTCAAGTGGAATACACTTAGAGGTCAATTTATCAAAGGCTTCGCCAGCCTTCACCCCCCTACAACTGCAAGTTCTCTTGTGAGACCCAGCAGTCCGTATTTATGAAGCAGTGGTCATCAGACTGCTGCTTTCCTAACCTCTTTGCCACCTCTTAGGTGGAGAAATTCAATCTCCTGGTCTCGTCCAACCGGGGAGAGTGACAGCTCCTGCCCATGCCTAATTGGCTGTGTGCAGGCAGGGGGCATCATTGCACAAGAGCGCAAAATTGGGATCTTGTGCAATGCTGAATTCTGGCAGCAGAATTCAGCCAGACAGAGGCAAATTGCAGCGGGCAGGGGCGCGTATGTATGCCCCTGTCCACCAAAGCATGATAAATCGACCCCTTAGATAGAAGCGCAAACAAAAGGGACTGGAATACTTAGCAGCCTCCAAGTTGACTGATATCCAATGTTATCCCTGAATGTAAAGATAAAAAAGAGAGGCCTCTTCCTAGTGCAATATGTATGGACTTATCAGGAGTGACAGACTCTTTTGCATATACTCACAAAATTGGAGCACCATAAGTGAAAAAGGTGCTAAACAGGTGTAAGCTCACCAGATAGCTTGCTCCATGCAATACCAGAAGGTTTCCACAACTGTTAACCAAATAAGCAATGATTGCAAAGAAGTCCAGATAAACATTTAAAATGTAACTTTATTACAAATACTAAAAACAAACACAGCAACGTGTTTCTCGATTAACACAGGATTGTTTCCTCAGGCTTAATGTTTGTAGCAATGAATTCAGACTTTTAAATGCATAGTACCCATTTAAAAGATATTAGGAGCTGATTTAACAAGCTCTCAATCGGCCACAATGCAGCTGTTTTCATGCGAGCCTTCAGGCCTGCCGGAAACAGCAGTTAAGAAGCAGCGGTCTTAAGACGACTACTCCTTAACTTGTATGCCTTCTCTGAGACTGCAGACATCAATCCACCCGATCATATACGATCAGGTTGATTGACACCCCCTGCTAGAGCCCGATTGGCCACAAATCGGCAGGGGGTGGCACTGTGCAATGCAGTTCACCAGAACTGCTTGTGCAATGTTAAATGCTGACTGCATATGCTGTCAGCATTCAGCAATGTCTGTCGGACATGATCTGCTGAGCGGATCATGTCGGACAGACACTTAATAAATCCGCCCCTAAGTATCAAAAACAGCCTACTACAGTCTGCCTAGAATGCACATGCAAGAAACAACAATATCATGTGACTTTACATCACTATATAGTTTGGGCTCATAAGGAGAAGCTAATGTATCTAATGGAAATCTAGTACAACACGTGTCTCTATACCGACAATCATTTGTTTTAATTTTAATCAGTGATTAGTTTCCTAAAATATCAATGTTAGAGATATTGATCAAAAGACTAAATGTTACTATAGCAACAGTCATATACTAATCACTTGACTATATGATTGACACTTATAAAGAGAAGCTAATAAACTGGCTTTCAATTTAGTGAACACACTTCACTATAGCGACATTCACGTGACTTTTATTGAAATCAGAAATTAGTTCCTAAAATGTCAATCACAACCAATTTCTGATATTGATCAAAAGACTAAACATTGCCACAGCAACAGTCATCTAAAAAAAGCCACCCCAATTGGTTGATTTACTCAATTGTATATACAAAATTTAGAATTTTAAAAAACATTTTTGTAAGTGCCTTATAAATAAGACTACATATCACATCTACAAGGATACCAATAACGACTATAAAAACATATTGTAGCAAAGAAAGAAAGAAAGTATACACTTATAGCACTCCTAGGTCTAAAGATAAATTTAATCTAACTGAATGACACAAATTATTCCATAAAGAATAAGTGAAAAGGGGAGAAAACAAATTACAATTTTAAAATATAACTTTTATTGGGTTAAATTTAAAATAGGAATGAATTTAAAATCACACTTAGGCACCGATTTTTTATGATTGATGCAAACAAATTAATACAAGTTAAGATTATTGCTCCTGGTACTTCTGTGTTAATTGTAGGCTGGAGTGGGAACTGCTATATACTTGTATCTTGGAGATGTGATACATCAGACGTTCTGTATAAGAAGTTACCAGTTCCTATATGAGAATTGAGTATACAACGTGTTATTTTTTATCTATGTCTCCAAAGTGATATATCTTTATATGCGAAGCTTAGTATAAGTTGAACATTGGGTATATAATTTTGTATATTTCTGCTTATATTCAGCTGAAATTATCTACACCACTTATTACTTGAATTCTAAATATATTTCAAGATGGGACAAGTTTATATAACGTTTTTCGTCAACAATTATAAACAGTCTCACTACTTGTCCAAAGTAACTAAACTTCTGTATTAGCAATTACCTACTAAAAGATTGAAGTGTAGGCTATTCGCTCCGGAAATCAAGAGCTATCTTTCGTGAGCGCTCTTATAGTGTATACAGGTGATTAAACTATATTATGATACAATTTCTGTTTATTGAAACATTGTATATCGTTATTCAACTGGATAAACAATATAATGTTAAATTCCTCTGCGGTTATGTATAAACCGCTGTTACTGGATATACTCAGACTCTAATTGCAAGGATTGTGTTCTTTATTATATGCACTTGAGCTGTATGTGCTGAATAGCTCCGTGGATAACTCAGTTTAATAATGGTAAGTGTCACTGTTTTGTGCTTGCCAGAACATACAATCTCTATTAAGGTGCCCTTAATTATTATATATTATTTATGAACGTAGTTGGATTACATTTGCTAATGCTCTTCATGTATATATTAAGCGGCTCTTAGATCCAGTATGTAGCGTGTATTAAAGCTGTAGTTGAGGGTATGCCTGAGTGGTATATTGCACAACTTATGAGTCAAAAATAGTTTGTATATATTAAACGAACTTAGGTAGAATTTGTCTGCTCACAGTTTCTTTGAGTGCCAGTTTAAGTAACTCTCTGTGATGCGGCAATTCAATAATGTGGTATATTGCAGCAATGGAGCGTGTCTATTCCAAGCACCACAGATTTATTTTTAGTACCGATTTAAGTAACTCACAGTGTTCCGGTAATTAAATAGTGTAGTCTATTACAGCAATGGAGCGTGTCTGTTCCCAGCAACACCTGAGTTTTGGCAAAAAGATGTTCCAAGATTCTGCTTGTATTGTAAATCTATGAGGTTAAACCTACTGTTCGTTTAGATTTGCATACTCGCAGCTGATTACACTAGTCTGTGTACGTTCCACCCCCCATACAAACAAGATCTCCACAGATTAAATTTGTGCACTGCTCTATTGTATGAGCCGTGTTAGAGGCAAAATTGTGCCTTTGTGATCAAGCTGCACTTAATAATTAAACGCAAGGGCAAATACAATTGCGTTCTAAATATACTTAGTGCACATTGGCTTTAGGAGCAGAGATATCTTTCAGCAAAAAGTATATCGTGAATATACCCAGTACAACTAGAGGTCGATTTTAACTTATTAGGCAATAGCCACAAACGTAATTCTATTGTCCAGTTATTATACACTATAAGATTTAAAGTCGGCTATTACAGGAGGAATAGCACTTACAACAGTATTCGGTACCAGCACAATACATTAACACATAGTTAAATCTGAGCATTCATTATTACAAGTGAAATGTTTGCTGACTACAGTAATTTGCGGTAGCCTAAGGCTGTCTAAAAACACAGGAGCTCCTAGGACTCCTCACCATTGCCCTATCGTCCCTAACATGTTTTGCAACTTAACGTTGCTTTTTCAAAGGTGAACGCGCCGCAATATTGGCGGCTTTTTAAGGCCATTGGAAACACGCCCCCAATAGGCGTGTATTGTAATTCAGACCAATGACATGAGATGGGCTTATGATTGACGTAGAGGGACGCTTCTGAATTCTATTATAGAACGGTTTATTTGATCCTGTCTGCGAGCTATCCTTGGATTCTTTCAATAGCCTGATGATAAATAAGAATGAAATGATGGTGTACTAAAAACAGTTATCCTGTTCAGAATAGTTTTCATTGGCCGATTCTATTGACAGAGGTAGCTAATGTTGTGTTGAACACAGTGGCTCTATACATATATTCGTGTTGTTATGACATGCTGTCTTATATTAACTTATTCCTAAGGGGTTATTGAATTTGTCATATTGATAGATCTGATAAAGATACAATCAGAACTGTCACCAGGATTGTGTTCTGTGTGAAACCTTACCTGCTTGTGATATATTTTGACGAACATATTATAGAGTAGCGTGTTAAAACCGTGAGTAAAGAATATTGAAAAGAATATTAAAAAGGGGGGAAAGAAGAGGGGGGTGTTTGGACTATTAAACTCAAACATAACTGGACATATATGTGTGCTTTTGTCGTGAAGATAGGGGATCATCAGACCCCTAAGACGTGCATTATAATGTGTATTAATAATTTATTCTTAAAGAGGAGACATGAGAAAAAATCTTAACATGATTTTATGTGCGTTTATAGATCATTGATGAAGATCATACTGAAGTGGTGTTATAGTTAGTGCAACAACACTTATACAGTGACTTAGTGTTTTGGGAGTGTGTTAGTATAACGTGATAGAAATGAGGTTTGTATTAATTGTTTTTGTTGCAAACATTAGTTTATTGACAATGCACTTAAAGTGTGCCCGTGTATTTTGCTACTATTGCTGTCTACCTTATTTAATTATGAACAGAGATAATCTGTTTTTATAAAAAAGGAGTAAAGTTATTTACTTCATTTAATCCATTCGGTTGAACTGAATTCAAAAGAAAGATCCATTTGCTCTCCGCTCTGAGCAGGACATTCTCTACATTGCCACCTCTTATGCCCAAATATATTTTCTGAATCCCAAAGCATTTCAGTTCAGACTGTTTGGAATTATGTCTTTTCAGGAAATGACGAGCTACAGATGTCACATTTTTTCCTTCTTGCAGATCTTTAGTTGCATTTTTTATATTCCTCAGATGTTCTTGGAGTCTTTGTCTTATTTTTCTTGTTGTCATGCCAACATATAACAGATTACATTTGCATTGTAAAACGTATATGACTCCTTCCGTGTGGCAATTAATGTAGGATTCAATTTTATGGATTTTCTCAAAACGATCAGTAATTTCTTGTTTATTGACCATGAAGCTGCATGTACTGCATGTTCCGCATTTAAATGATCCTTTCTTGAAGGCTCCCAAGGTTCTTGGTCCCTGTTCTTCATCAATGATCTATAAACGCACATAAAATCATGTTAAGATTTTTTCTCATGTCTCCTCTTTAAGAATAAATTATTAATACACATTATAATGCACGTCTTAGGGGTCTGATGATCCCCTATCTTCACGACAAAAGCACACATATATGTCCAGTTATGTTTGAGTTTAATAGTCAAACACCCCCCTCTTCTTTCCCCCCTTTTTAATATTCTTTTCAATATTCTTTACTCACGGTTTTAACACGCTACTCTATAATATGTTCGTCAAAATATATCACAAGCGGGTAAGGTTTCACACAGAACACAATCCTGGTGACAGTTCTGATTGTATCTTTATCAGATCTATCAATATGACAAATTCAATAACCCCTTAGGAATAAGTTAATATAAGACAGCATGTCATAACAACACGAATATATGTATAGAGCCACTGTGTTCAACACAACATTAGCTACCTCTGTCAATAAAATCGGCCAATGAAAACTATTCTGAACAGGATAACTGTTTTTAGTACACCATCATTTCATTCTTATTTATCATCAGGCTATTGAAAGAATCCAAGGATAGCTCGCAGACAGGATCAAATAAACCGTTCTATAATAGAATTCAGAAGCGTCCCTCTACGTCAATCATAAGCCCATCTCATGTCATTGGTCTGAATTACAATACACGCCTATTGGGGGCGTGTTTCCAACGGCCTTAAAAAGCCGCCAATATTGCGGCGCGTTCACCTTTGAAAAAGCAACGTTAAGTTGCGAAACATGTTAGGGACGATAGGGCAATGGTGAGGAGTCCTAGGAGCTCCTGTGTTTTTAGACAGCCTTAGGCTACCGCAAATTACTGTAGTCAGCAAACATTTCACTTGTAATAATGAATGCTCAGATTTAACTATGTGTTAATGTATTGTGCTGGTACCGAATACTGTTGTAAGTGCTATTCCTCCTGTAATAGCCGACTTTAAATCTTATAGTGTATAATAACTGGACAATAGAATTACGTTTGTGGCTATTGCCTAATAAGTTAAAATCGACCTCTAGTTGTACTGGGTATATTCACGATATACTTTTTGCTGAAAGATATCTCTGCTCCTAAAGCCAATGTGCACTAAGTATATTTAGAACGCAATTGTATTTGCCCTTGCGTTTAATTATTAAGTGCAGCTTGATCACAAAGGCACAATTTTGCCTCTAACACGGCTCATACAATAGAGCAGTGCACAAATTTAATCTGTGGAGATCTTGTTTGTATGGGGGGTGGAACGTACACAGACTAGTGTAATCAGCTGCGAGTATGCAAATCTAAACGAACAGTAGGTTTAACCTCATAGATTTACAATACAAGCAGAATCTTTGAACATCTTTTTGCCAAAACTCAGGTGTTGCTGGGAACAGACACGCTCCATTGCTGTAATAGACTACACTATTTAATTACCGGAACACTGTGAGTTACTTAAATCGGTACTCAAATAAATCTGTGGTGCTTGGAATAGACACGCTCCATTGCTGCAATATACCACATTATTGAATTGCCGCATCACAGAGAGTTACTTAAACTGGCACTCAAAGAAACTGTGAGCAGACAAATTCTACCTAAGTTCGTTTAATATATACAAACTATTTTTGACTCATAAGTTGTGCAATATACCACTCAGGCATACCCTCTACTACAGCTTTAATACACGCTACATACTGGATCTAAGAGCCGCTTAATATATACATGAAGAGCATTAGCAAATGTAATCCAACTACGTTCATAAAAAATATATAATAATTAAGGGCACCTTAATAGAGATTGTATGTTCTGGCAAGCACAAAACAGTGACACTTATCATTATTAAACTGAGTTATCCACGGAGCTATTCAGCACATACAGCTCAAGTGCATATAATAAAGAACACAATCCTTGCAATTAGAGTCTGAGTATATCCAGTAACAGCGGTTTATACATAACCGCAGAGGAATTTAACATTATATTGTTTATCCAGTTGAATAACGATATACAATGTTTCAATAAACAGAAATTGTATCATAATATAGTTTAATCACCTGTATACACTATAAGAGCGCTCACGAAAGATAGTTCTTGATTTCCGGAGCGAATAGCCTACACTTCAATCTTTTAGTAGGTAATTGCTAATACAGAAGTTTAGTTACTTTGGACAAGTAGTGAGACTGTTTATAATTGTTGACGAAAAACGTTATATAAACTTGTCCCATCTTGAAATATATTTAGAATTCAAGTAATAAGTGGTGTAGATAATTTCAGCTGAATATAAGCAGAAATATACAAAATTATATACCCAATGTTCAACTTATACTAAGCTTCGCATATAAAGATATATCACTTTGGAGACATAGATAAAAAATAACACGTTGTATACTCAATTCTCATATAGGAACTGGTAACTTCTTATACAGAACGTCTGATGTATCACATCTCCAAGATACAAGTATATAGCAGTTCCCACTCCAGCCTACAATTAACACAGAAGTACCAGGAGCAATAATCTTAACTTGTATTAATTTGTTTGCATCAATCATAAAAAATCGGTGCCTAAGTGTGATTTTAAGTTCATTCCTATTTTAAACTTAACCCAATAAAAGTTATATTTTAAAATTGTAATTTGTTTTCTCCCCTTTTCACTTATTCTTTATGGAATAATTTGTGTCATTCAGTTAGATTAAATTTATCTTTAGACCTAGGAGTGCTATAAGTGTATACTTTCTTTCTTTCTTTGCTACAATACGTTTTTATACACAGCACCCACATCCTGACAAACTATTGAAGAATTGTAGGAATATAGGTCTCACACGATAGTAGTGCCATTGGTTTCTTTTCAAATTCCGACTATAAAAACATATAAAATAAAATGACATACATAAAAAACTAGAAAACACTCTGTAACATAAAAAATAACATATCCCCAATAGGACTTGTAGAATAATATCTCTGATTAAAAAAACATTAAACTAAATCCTGTCATACCCTTAAATAGATATAACAGAAAGATAGAATATATCTGCAAAATAAGTGATGTGAAATTTTAGGGTGAAGAAAAAAATAAATTAGAAAAAATAATAATATATATATGTGTGTGTGTTTGTAATATATAATACAAGACTGGCCCCAGAAAAAAAGAGAAATCCTGGTTAATGCTCACCTGTAATTGTAAGTGGTAGCAGATGAGCAGTGCACAGAGGTATAATATCATTAAATACAGAAGAAAAAAAGAAGAATTGACTCCCTTGGAGAGGGAGATTCACAAAAAGCTACCCACCCCTACACAGGGCAATCCAGTATACCTAGAGGAAAATAATTAGTTAAATCAGGACCATACTAGCGATATGCAACATACTCTACTTTTATTCATACTAGTTACACTAAGTCACAAGCAATAAGAGTCACATCAAGTCCACAGGACTACATTAGAAGGGTACCCTTAATTTTCCAGGGAGCTCCCTGTCAGTTATGCTCCAGAGTTAAAAGATTCATTAAATGTTTTCTCTCTTTATCACAATACCACTTTTTACTTATGCATACGTAAGAATGGCCCTTTGAAGATCTTAAATGTGCACCCCACGGCTGCAATACTGGTAGTCAGAATCTGGATGGGTTAATAATGCAAAATAAAGCTTAGTCCAGCAAGCAACGCCTCTGTTCAAATTTCCACCGTTTCTGGGTTAATGTGTATATCCTTCAAGAAATTTCTCTTTATGTATCTTAAAGTAAATATGTAAATCGAATATATGAGAATGCCAAAAAGTTTTGGGAGATAATTAAAATGTAAATATATCAAATGTTCAATTTCGCTGTCAATATTAGCTAAAATGTTTCAGATATTTATCAGTAATAGCCACAATTTTGAGCCACAAGCAATTTTAGGAGTAAATATAAGTTTTCCATTTCACCTGATAGGTTAAGGAGGAAAGTGATTCCTCTTTAAAAACGATGATCGACTATTACGTCATCAGATCAAGCCTGGACGAAGCCCTGTGCTGTGTTATGGGTGAAACGCGCGTAGCAAACAGCTACTCAATTGCTCCACAGGACGCATCACAATACCTGTAAAGGCCTCAACCCGACTACGATAAAGGGTGATAGTAAAACCCGATGAGCGATGTGGCACCAGGGACCCCATGTAAGTCTGTGATGGACACCACATACAAAATGGACTTTCGGAAGGAAGGTAAGACATAACAGCAGACATTGCTTTACTTACTAGGCTAAGAGAATTGTTGCTCCTTTGCGGACCAGAGAACCCTTGACCCACTTAGATCTGAGGAGTATGTATTGCAGTTATGGTCTTTTACTGGAGGGTTATGAATAAGGACTGAATTGCTTTGCTTTACTAACCACGCTGACAGAGGTGTTGCTTGATGGACTAAGCTTTATTAACCAATCCAGATTCTGGCTACCAGTATTGCAGCTGTGGGGGTGCACATTGAAGATTTTCAAAGCGCCATTCTTACGTATGCATAAATAAAAAGTGGTATTGGGATACAGAGATAAAAAATTGAATGAATCATTTAACTCTGGAGCATAACAGACAGGGAGCTCCCTGACAAATTAAGGGTACCCTTCTAATGTAGTCTAGTGGAATTGATGTTACTCTTATTGCTTGTGACTTAGTGTAACTAGTATGAATAAAAGTAGAGTATGTTGTATATCGCTAGTATTGTCCTGATTTACAACTACCTAAAATGGTAACTTCGTTTTTACAAACAGTGAAAGATACTATTGATAAGTGTACTTATATTAATTGAGTTATCCTTTTATATCAATGAGCCACCATTATTTAAATGAATAGCAACTCACATGTACAGCACTAAACTCTCCTGCTGCACATGTTGCCCCAGATATTATGTTTGGAGCATTTTTATATGAATTAAACCTCACTATGAAAGTGTAGCTAGTTCTAACATACAAAGTAATTTTCACACACTCTGGTACTTTTAAGTGGTATTCTACATAGCCTGATATTATGAGCTTATCCTGAAATAAATGCAAATATTACTGGTTCAGAAGGTGCTGCATAAGTATTTATTATAAAGCTGCCAACTTGAAACATTTTTTTTTTTCCATCAGACAGTTGATAAATAACTTCCATTGTGTTTTAAAGGTCATTCTGTCCACAGGGACTGCATGAACACGCATGCTGTTGTATTAAACTATTTAAGTAAATGTAGCTTGCAGGTTGTGTCGTCTCTGTACTCATCTGAGGCCACTAACCCCTGCTGTGGCAGGAAAACCCACAATAATGACCTCATTCAGAAATGTGCTCTTTCTTCCTGGTCATAGCACTTTAGGAGACTAAAACTACAGTCATATTGATCTGCTGTCCAAAGATCAGTTTAAATGTAAAAAAGATTTGTTAATAAGTATCTGAAACGCATCAGTGGCATTGCTTCCTATTTTCTAAAACTCATTATCATTAAAACAAGCTGAATTCTTTTGTGGACTTAGAAAGTGGAAAATCTGAAGTTGTAAAAATCTATATCTGAAGCTTTCCTGCAAAATATTGATTTACATTTTTCTCTTCAATGTCTCCCTCATTATTGGAAACAACACGAGCAGTGACTGCTAATATGAAGTATATGGATGTGCAACTTTCCTAATAAGCTGTCTCTCTTGGAATCCAGATGAATTCTAAGCAGTTTAATCTGTCCGGGATGGATAATATGGTCACCAAACTTGTGCTCAATATGCAGCGTAGGTAAGACCCATTATCTTTGCTTAATAGTTTTTATTACAGAGGAAAATTACTAAAGTGCGAGTGGAATGGGCTTTCATTTTCAATCTATCTTTATAGACATGCAAGAAAAAGTTATTAATATTTCTATAAAAGTTAAGCATTTTATGTGATGGACAATAGCTGTAGGCAATTCTATGAATTCACTTGAAGCATATTAATAGCAAAAAATATGAATTGCCATATTATTACTGAATTAAAGTATTTGGTTGCTCTTGCTAATAGCTTAGATTTCCAGTGTTAAATATAATTCTCTTTTTTTTTTTTTTTTTAAAACAACAGTAGCATATTAAATATGTTTGCTTAAATATAACTGGTGTTGTATATAAATCTTCATATAATAGACAACAGGGGAAAGAAAGATTGTCCGCTTCCTAAAATAAGTTTTTAAGCATATTCCATTTCATAGCTATATTAGAAACATTTTCCATCTCACTTTTCCCATATACTTTATAAGTCCAATATCACAACACTTGTGTTCATTCATTAAATGTAATTGGGACACTGAGCTTCACCTACTAGATGCATTAGAATTATAAGATACATTTGCATTCAATGGGCTAGATAGATTAAAGCTTTTTTTTGCAATTGCAAATAATCTGGTTACTGTTGGATCCACCCAGTTCTGCAAAGTCTCTTCCAAAAGTCAGTAAATTTAAAATCCCTATATATGCTATCTATCTTGGGTGTTCTCTACAATTGTGGATTAGAAGACTAGAATACTGAGATGCAATTATGTGAAAAGTTAATAAAATAATAATAACAATAATAATTTTAGATTGTGTATTTTGTATGCAATTTAGCAAGAACATAAATAATTGTAGCTGTTTAAATGGACTGTAACTTTAACTTTTACAACTTTATAGTACACGATCTATGTTCTGACACTTTCAAAGTACTTTACATACAAGTGTGCAAACACAAAATGGAACTCCAGCACTCCAAAGGTTAAAAAGGCAATGTTTATTTCAAAGAGCAATGTTTCAGGGTCACAGCCCCTTCCTCATGCTATTGATAGCATGAGGAAGGGGCTGTGACCCCAAAATGTTGCTCTTTGAAATAAACATTGCCTTTTTAACCTTTGGAGTGCCGGAGTTCCATTTTGTGTTTGCTGATTGTTGGAGGGATGTGGCAGTGCCCTTGGTCTCCTGTGCACCCGTTCCTCTGTGCTGTGCTCTTTTTGGGATTACATACAAGTGTAGTACTCCCATCTATGCTTGTTTTACATTAGATTTTTCTTTGCATAAATGTTTTGTAGATGATCAATTTATATAGCCCATCTCGGGGTGTTTTTGTAAAAATGTATAGTTTTGCTTATTTTTAAATAACATTGTGCTGATTTTCAGACTCCTAACCAAGTCCCAAGGATTTATATGTATACTGAGGTCTATAGATTTAAGCTTGCTCCTGTTTGTGTAATGTGTCTTTCATATGCAGGGGAGGGGGGGAGTGTCTGTTCTTCCTTCTTTCTTCTTCTTTCTTAGCCTATTTCAGTGGGTGTCACACCCTTTCCTCATCAACAGTGCTAATTTGGGAGCTTTAACATGTTTTATACTGGATTTTTAGATCAATATCTGTGCATATTCTTCCTTATAGTAGTATCTCTTACATGCAGTTATATGCAAATTGGTGTATACTGTTACTTCAATATACCAGTTGGGCTATTGTTTTCTTATCTGACATGGTGGGTGGTAAGGCCACATTAGATGCCTGTGATGAGTGTGTTTCTGCACTCTGCTTTACCTCTGCTTTTCTGATAGCAGTACATTGGGTCATGCATGAGTTGTAGCATAGTGAAAGAATCAAGCTCACACTACACAGTTTTTTTGTTTAGAGAGATTTACTTTCCATATCATCTTACATCATCTTACACATGCTTATCATCCACTCCCCAGTGAGGTTGACAACCAGGAGCCAAGTCCTACAAAAAAAAGTGTGGGAACTCACCAAGTCTTCCAAACCCTTACAATTAATATAGTTTTATAAACACACATACACACTCACTGTATTTATATGTATATAATTTATACTCTCTGGTTAATCAAAGCAAATTAAACCAATGAAGTGCTGAATGTTTGCCTTTGGGCCTGAGGATGGACACCCATGGTTACATTTTTACATGACAGGGGCAAAATGTTTATTTGTAATTTAGGATTCAACTGATACTGAATACTGAAAAGCCAGGCACACACTTTTTAGAACACATGAAGTGGCATTTGTATATAGATGATGTGGAATAATCCAAAAAGCTAAGAGTCTTAGTAAAATTTTAGAGGTTACTCCCTAGCTCTCAGGATGTGTAAGACTCTGTAATGTAAACATCTGATATCATGATAAAGTTTGTGTGTGCACTCACTCTGCTGTAAAAAATAATGATAATCTGATTTAAAGTAAAATGATGGTCACAGAGTGTCTGAGTGTCATTTTCCCTTACCATTAACACATATACCAAGTAAATGTGGAGCAAGTAACACTGACAGAGGAAGAATGAGGCATGAGAGCACAGTAACATTGAAAGCAAAATATGTCACCTTGCACTTTGGGATGAATCTGGTAAGGTTGAATCTGCAGCAAATACATTATCTTACACAGGTCAGCATTCTGCAGAGAACCTGGTCTGCTGACCATAAATTGCTAGACATACAGACACCAACATATATAAATAGATAGCACATGCTATTAGTGTATAAAATAAAGAAATTGGTCTTATCCTACTACTTATCACAAACACCTTTAATTCCAAGGACTATTTTCCTTTGTGTGTACACATGTATTTCTCTTTCAGTTCTATGTCCAGGGGGAAATTAGTTCCACCTGCAAAAATAATGCAGGAACTCTGTTCCCATGTCTTCCTACTGGACTTGACGCCTGATGATAACCATGTTTCATCATCCTTGGAAGTCGCTTTTCCAATTTGGATCATCGGGACCACCTGCACTGGCGAGTCGGAACGGAGAGAGCAGTTTCATTCCCCATCACTGCCTCATCCTGGAAGGCAGTGTGACGCTACCAAGGGAGCACATGGTGGCATCACAAGGGTACAGGAACTACCTATTAATACAGGGTGTTATGGGGCCTAGCCACAGGGCTGGAGGGAGAACTTTTCAAGCTGCATCTCAGCCCCAAGTCACTTAAAGGGACAAAAGTTCCTAATTTGCAAATGTTCACCAGAAAACCGGTGGTTACTTGCAGTAGACTTCAAGTGAACTTTAACCTGAGAGGGGCTCTAACAGGGTCAATATCCCCCTGTTTGTGGTAGGGTGACAAGTGACTCTCATAAAAAATGGCAATCACCTGTTTTCTAAGTGCCACATATTTTCTGGGCTAAAATGTGGCCCTAACACACCAGAATGAGCACTACAGTGGGACAAATGGCCTCTCTTTTAAAAAAAAAAAAAAAGGAAAAGCCCTTTTTTCAAAAGAGGGGTTGCATGCCCAGGTGGCTTTTAGCTAATGACCATGGCATCAGTGATCACCTGACAGAACCATAGGCCTATGGAACTACATCCAGGGGTATACCTTAAATTAGCTCACACATTGCATGGACACACTTGAGATCTCTTATTTGAGAACAGCAATCCTGCTCTTTCAAATGATTGGTCCTGTTTCCGTCATACTGCTAGATGATTGTCATAACAATGACAACTATCTCACATCATTGGTTCTATTTTGGCTGTTCTGACATTTTTTAAGAGGCTTTATTACCCTTCCACCACAGAAATAGACCCCTCATTTGTAATAAATAATTTAAATAAGGGGGAAATCAGAATACTGTGTTATTTTAAAGGTAACTAACATTTGTATGTTTATTCTGTACTTCTGGTGTGGGAGACGGTACCGCAGGACAGTTGCATGTGGCAGGCGTTCTGAGCTGGGAAGAGAATGCCAAACCAACACGCCAAGACAGCCTGATCCCTTGGCAGTTCGAACACTACTACTCCGGCAACTACTGCCCAAATCTAAGGCACTGCTCAGAGCTGTGGATATCTGTTTGCTGTGAGAGCCTCATTGCTGGGGCAGCGTACAAGAAGCTATTGTTAGCCATAATAAAAAGATCCCGGTTGCCATCGATATCCAGCAACAAAGGTGGCAACAGCCCATTGGTGAATGGGGATCCACCGAGGAGGGAAGGAGCACCCTGGAACTCTTGCCTGTAGCTACTTGAGGGCTAGGTACAACTAGCCTGGACAGGCTCACCTGTGGGGTAGGAGCAAATTGAAGCATCATGTGCTACAATTAATAAAAAGTGGATGATGTTGCATAACAAAGTTATAAAAGTTGTAGATTTGTTAAGGGGCTTTCAATCTTTACCCTTAATGGAAACCTTGGAACTGGCCAGATTGGAAGAGCTACAACCTTGAGTCAGGTTAAAAAGCAAAACCTGATGTAAGGTATGATTTTTTTTTTTTTTCCTTTGAAGCAAAGGAAACTGTGAGGAGATTAGAATGGTAAACTCCAGAGCAGCAAAGCACCTAGGTTCTAGCTGCTGATTGGTGGTTGCATACAGGGAGTGCAGAATTATTAGGCAAGTTGTATTTTTGAGGATTAATTTTATTATTGAACAACAACCATGTTCTCAATGAACCCAAAAAACTCATTAATATCAAAGCTGAATAGTTTTGGAAGTAGTTTTTAGTTTGTTTTTAGTAATAGCTATTTTAGGGAGATATCTGTGTGTGCAGGTGACTATTACTGTGCATAATTATTAGGCAACTTAACAAAAAAACAAATATACACCCATTTCAATTATTTATTTTTACCAGTGAAACCAATATAACATCTCAACATTCACAAATATACATTTCTGACATTCAAAAACAAAACAAAAACAAATCAGTGACCAATATAGCCACCTTTCTTTGCAAGGACACTCAAAAGCCTGCCATCCATGGATTCTGTCAGTGTTTTGATCTGTTCACCATCAACATTGCGTGCAGCAGCAACCACAGCCTCCCAGACACTGTTCAGAGAGGTGTACTGTTTTCCTTCCTTGTAAATCTCACATTTTATGATGGACCACAGGTTCTCAATGGGGTTCAGATCAGGTGAACAAGGAGGCCATGTCATTAGATTTTCTTCTTTTATACCCTTTCTTGCCAGCCACGCTGTGGAGTACTTGGACGCGTGTGATGGAGCATTGTCCTGCATGAAAATCATGTTTTTCTTGAAGGATGCAGACTTCTTCCTGTACCACTGCTTGAAGAAGGTGTCTTCCAGAAACTGGCAGTAGGACTGGGAGTTGAGCTTGACTCCATCCTCAACCCGAAAAGGCCCCACAAGCTCATCTTTGATGATACCAGCCCAAACCAGTACTCCACCTCAACCTTGCTGGCGTCTGAGTCGGACTGGAGCTCTCTGCCCTTTACCAATCCAGCCACGGGCCCATCCATCTGGCCCATCAAGACTCACTCTCATTTCATCAGTCCATAAAACCTTAGAAAAATCAGTCTTGAGATATTTCTTGGCCCAGTCTTGACTTTTTAGCTTGTGTATCTTGTTCAGTGGTGGTCGTCTTTCAGCCTTTCTTACCTTGGCCATGTCTCTGAGTATTGCACACCTTGTGCTTTTGGGCACTCCAGTGATGTTGCAGCTCTGAAATATGGCCAAACTGGTGGCAAGTGGCATCTTGGCTGCTGCACGCTTGACTTTTCTCAGTTCATGGGCAGTTATTTTGCGCCTTGGTTTTTCCACATGCTTCTTGCGACCCTATTGACTATTTTGAATGAAACGCTTGATTTTTCGATGATCACGCTTCAGAAGCTTTGCAATTTTAAGAGTGCTGCATCCCTCTGTAAGATATCTCACTATTTTTTACTTTTCTGAGCCTGTCAAGTCCTTCTTTTGACCCATTTTGCCAAAGGAAAGGAAGTTGCCTAATAATTATGCACACCTGATATAGGGTGTTGATGTCATTAGACCACACCCCTTCTCATTACAGAGATGCACATCACCTAATATGCTTAATTGGTAGTAGGCTTTCGAGCCTATACAGCTTGGAGTAAGACAACATGCATAAAGAGGATGATGTGGTCAAAATACTAATTTGCCTAATAATTCTGCACTCCCTGTATATATATATATTTATACAGATTGTCATTGGCTCACCCATGTGCTCAGTTAGAAACCAGTAGTGCATTGCTTTGCCTTCAACAAATGATACCAAGAGAATAAAGCAAATTTTATCATAGAAGTAAACTGGAAAGTTGTTTAAAATGGTCTGTTATACCTAAATCATGAAAGAAAATGTTGGGGTTTCATGTCCCTTTAAGGTCTCATAAATGATTTAGGACCAGATTACAAGTGGAGCGCTATATTTTGCTTTCATGAAAGCGATATTAGCGCTCCACTGTGTAATACCAGCACATGCTAATGTGCACTGGTATTACAAGTTAACAGCAATATGGAAAATTTTAATTCCATGATCAAAGGGTCTAACTTTGTACACCAAATGACAGGGAAAAAGTATGACATTAGAGGTTACTTTGCATTTGCGATCTATTTGATTAAGTGCCCATGTGGGAGGGTATAAATTGGAAAGACCACCCATAAGGTACCAGAGAGAAATAATCAACACAAGAGCAGTATTAGATGTAACAATAGGGAGGCTCCAGTCTCCTCCCACTTTTTGCAATATGGCCATAATATCAGCCAAACCCTTTCCAGATCATTGATATTGTAGCTTATCTTAGATGGGGGGGTGATAGGGAACTGCTCTTAAAAAACAGAATTTATGCTTACCTGATAAATTACTTTCTCCAACGGTGTGTCCGGTCCACGGCGTCATCCTTACTTGTGGGATATTCTGTTCCCCAACAGGAAATGGCAAAGAGTCCCAGCAAAGCTGGCCATATAGTCCCTCCTAGGCTCCGCCCACCCCAGTCATTCGACCGACGGACAGGAGGAAATATATATAGGAGAAACCATATGGTACCGTGGTGACTGTAGTTAGAGAAAATAATTCATCAGACCTGATTAAAAAACCAGGGCGGGCCGTGGACCGGACACACCGTTGGAGAAAGTAATTTATCAGGTAAGCATAAATTCTGTTTTCTCCAACATTGGTGTGTCCGGTCCACGGCGTCATCCTTACTTGTGGGAACCAATACCAAAGCTTTAGGACACGGATGAAGGGAGGGAGCAAATCAGGTTACCTAAACGGAAGGCACCACAGCTTGCAAAACCTTTCTCCCAAAAATAGCCTCCGAAGAAGCAAAATTATCAAATTTGTAAAATTTGGCAAAAGTGTGCAGTGAAGACCAAGTAGCTGCCTTACATATCTGGTCAACAGAAGCCTCGTTCTTGAAGGCCCATGTGGAAGCCACAGCCCTAGTGGAGTGAGCTGTGATTCTTTCAGGAGGCTGCCGTCCGGCAGTCTCATAAGCCAATCGGATGATGCTTTTAAGCCAAAAGGAAAGAGAGGTAGAAGTCGCTTTTTGACCTCTCCTTTTACCAGAATAAACAACAAACAAGGAAGATGTTTGTCTGAAATCTTTAGTAGCCTCTAAATAGAATTTTAGAGCACGGACTACGTCCAAATTGTGTAACAAACGTTCCTTCTTTGAAACTGGATTCGGACACAAAGAAGGTACAACTATCTCCTGGTTAATATTTTTGTTAGAAACAACTTTAGGAAGAAAACCAGGCTTAATACGCAAAACCACCTTATCTGCATGGAACACCAGATAGGGCGGAGAACACTGCAGAGCAGATAACTCTGAAACTCTTCTGGCAGAAGAAATAGCAACCAAAAACAAAACTTTCCAAGATAGTAACTTAATATCTATGGAATGTAAAGGTTCAAACGGAACCCCTTGAAGAACTGAAAGAACTAGATTTAGACTCCAGGGAGGAGTCAGAGGTCTGTAAACAGGCTTGATCCTAACCAGAGCCTGAACAAATGCTTGAACATCTGGCACAGCTGCCAGTCTTTTGTGCAGTAAAACAGATAAAGCTGAAATCTGTCCCTTTAGAGAACTTGCAGATAATCCTTTCTCCAAACCTTCTTGTAGAAAGGATAGAATCTTAGGAATTTTTATCTTGTTCCATGGCAATCCTTTGGATTCACACCAACAGATATATTTTTTCAATATTTTATGGTAAATTTTTCTAGTTACAGGCTTTCTAGCCTGAATCAGAGTATCTATTACAGAATCTGAAAACCCACGCTTTGATAAAATCAAGCGTTCAATCTCCAAGCCGTCAGTTGGAGGGAAACCAGATTCGGATGTTCGAATGGACCCTGAACAAGAAGGTCCTGTCTCAAAGGTAGCTCCCATGGTGGAGCCGATGACATATTCACCAGGTCTGCATACCAAGTCCTGCGTGGCCACGCAGGAGCTATCAAGATCACCGAGGCCCTCTCCTGATTGATCCTGGCTACCAGCCTGGGAATGAGAGGAAACGGTGGGAATACATAAGCTAGGTTGAAGGTCCAAGGTGCTACTAGTGCATCCACTAGGGTCGCCTTGGGATCCCTGGATCTGGACCCGTAGCAAGGAACCTTGAAGTTCTGACGAGACGCCATCAGATCCATGTCTGGAATGCCCCATAATTGAGTTATTTGGGCAAAGATTTCCGACTCAGAAAATCCGCTTCCCAATTTTCCACTCCTGGGATGTGGATCGCAGACAAGTGTCAGGAGTGATCCTCCGCCCATTGAATTATTTTGGTCACTTCTTTCATCGCCAGGGAACTCCTTGTTCCCCCCTGATGATTGATATATGCAACGGTCGTCATGTTGTCTGATCGGAACCTTATGAATTTGGCCTTTGCTAGTTGAGGCCAAGCTCTGAGAGCATTAAATATCGCTCTTAGTTCCAGAATGTTTATCGGGAGAAGAGACTCTTCCCGAGACCATAGACCCTGAGCTTTCAGGGATTCCCAGACCGCGCCCCAGCCCACTAGACTGGCGTCGGTCGTGACAATGACCCACTCTGGTCTGCGGAAGCTCATTCCCTGGGACAGATTGTCCAGGGTCAGCCACCAACGGAGTGAATCTCTGGTCTTTTGATCTACTTCAATCATCGGAGACAAGTCTGTATAATCCCCATTCCACTGTTTGAGCATGCACAGTTGTAATGGTCTTAGATGAATTCGTGCAAAAGGAACTATGTCCATTGTTGCAACCATCAATCCTATTACTTCCATGCACTGCGCTATGGAAGGACGAGGAACAGAATGAAGTACTTGACAAGAGCTTAGAAGTTTTGATTTTCTGACCTCTGTCAGAAAAATCCTCATTTCTAAGGAATCTATTATTGTTCCCAAGAAGGGAACTCTTGTCAACGGGGACAGAGAACTTTTTCTTTGTTCATCTTCCATCCGTGAGATCTGAGAAAGGCTAGGACGCTGTCCGTATGAGCCTTTGCTTTTGACAGAGACGACGCTTGTATTAGGATGTCGTCCAAGTAAGGTACTACTGCAATGCCCCTTGGTCTTAGAACCGCTAGAAGGGACCCTAGTACCTTTGTGAAAATCCTTGGAGCAGTGGCTAATCCGAATGGAAGTGCCACAAACTGGTAATGCTTGTCCAGAAAAGCGAACCTTAGGAACTGATGATGTTCCTTGTGGATAGGAATATGTAGGTACGCATCCTTTAAATCCACGGTAGTCATAAATTGACTTTCCTGGATGGTGGGTAGGATTGTTTGAATAGTTTCCATTTTGAACGATGGTACCCTGAGAAATTTGTTTAGGATCTTCAGATCCAAAATTGGTCTGAATGTTCCCTCTTTTTTGGGAACTATGAACAGATTGGAATAAAATCCCATTCCTTGTTCTCTTATTGGAACTGGATGTATCACTCCCATCTTTAACAGGTCTTCTACACAATGTAAGAATGCCTGTCTCTTTATTTGGTTTGAGGATAAGTGAGACCTGTGGAACCTTCCCCTTGGGGGTAGTTCCTTGAATTCCAGGAGATAACCTTGAGAGACTATTTCTAGCGCCCAAGGATCCTGAACATCTCTTGCCCAAGCCTGAGCAAAGAGAGAGAGTCTGCCCCCCACTAGATTCGGTCCCGGATCGGGGGCTATCCCTTCATGCTGTTTTGGTAGCAGTGGTAGGCTTCTTGGCCTGCTTACCCTTGTTCCAGCCTTGCATTGGTTTCCAGGCTGGTTTTGGCTGTGAGGCATTACCCTCTTGCTTAGAGGATGCAGAATTAGAGGCTGATCCGTTTCTGCGAAAGGGACGAAAATTAGGCTTATTTTTAGCCTTAAAAGACCTATCCTGTGGGAGGGCGTGGCCCTTTCCCCCAGTGATGTCTGAAATAATCTCTTTCAATTCTGGTCCAAATAATGTTTTACCTTTGAAAGGGATGTTAAGCAATTTTGTCTTGGAAGACACATCCGCTGACCAAGACTTTAGCCAAAGCGCTCTGCGCGCCACGATAGCAAACCCTGAATTTTTCGCCGCTAATCTAGCTAATTGCAAAGCGGCATCTAAAACAAAAGAGTTAGCCAATTTAAGTGCGTGAACTCTGTCCATAACCTCCTCATATGGAGTTTCTCTACTGAGTGACTTTTCTAGTTCCTCGAACCAGAAACACGCTGCCGTAGTGACAGGGACAATGCATGAAATTGGTTGTAGAAGGTAACCTTGCTGTACAAAAATCTTTTTAAGCAAACCTTCTAATTTTTTATCCATAGGATCTTTAAAAGCACAACTATCTTCGATAGGAATAGTAGTGCGTTTGCTTAGAGTAGAAACCGCCCCCTCGACCTTGGGGACTGTCTGTCATAAGTCCTTTCTGGGGTCGACTATAGGAAATAATTTCTTAAATATAGGGGGGGGAACAAAAGGTATGCCGGGCTTTTCCCACTCTTTATTTACTATGTCCGCTACCCGCTTGGGTATAGGAAAAGCGTCGGGGGGCACCGGAACCTCTAGGAACTTGTCCATCTTACATAATTTCTCTGGAATGACCAAATTGTCACAATCATCCAGAGTAGATAACACCTCCTTAAGCAGTGCGCGGAGATGTTCTAATTTAAATTTAAAAGTCACAACATCAGGTTCAGCTTGATGAGAAATTTTTCCTGAATCTGAGATTTCTCCATCAGACAAAACCTCCCTCATGGCCCCTTGAGATTGGTGTGAGGGTATGTCAGAACAATTATCATCAGCGCCCTCTTGCTCTTCAGTGTTTAAAACAGAGCAATCGCGCTTTCTCTGATAAGTAGGCATTTTGGATAAAAGATTTGCTATGGAGTTATCCATTACAGCCGTTAATTGTTGCATGGTAATAAGTATTGGCGCACTAGATGTACTAGGGGCCTCCTGTATGGGCAAAACTGGTGTAGACACAGTAGGGGATGATGTAGTATCATGTTTACTCCCCTCATTTGAGGAATCATCTTGGGCAATATCATTATCTGTGGCATTACTGTCCTTACTTTGTTTGGACGCTATGGCACAATTATCACATAAATTTAAATGGGGAGACACATTGGCTTTCATACATATAGAACATAGCTTATCTGAAGGTACAGACATGTTAAACAGGCTTAAACTCGTCAACAAAGCACAAAAAACGTTTTGAAATAAAACCGTTACTGTCTCTTTAAATTTCAAACTGAAAACACTTTATTACTGAATATGTGAAAAAGTATGAAGGAATTGTTCAAAAATTACCAAAATTTCACCACAGTGTCTTAAAGCATTAAAAGTATTGCACACCAAATTTCAGAGCTTTAACCCTTAAAATAACGGAACCGGAGCCGTTTTTAAATTTAACCCCTATACAGTCCCAGCTATAGTCTTTGCTGAGACCCAACCAAGCCCAGAGGGGAATACGATACCAAATGACGCCTTCTAGAAGCTTTTTTAGTGATTCTTAGATCCTCACACATGCATCTGCATGCCCTGCTCTCCAAAAACAACTGCGCAGTAATGGCGCGAAAATGAGGCTCAGTCTATAACTAGAAAGGCCCCCTGACTAAAAAAGGTGTCCAACACAGTGCCTGCCGTTTTTTAAACGTTCCCCAAGATTATAATGCCAATTGTTAGCTAGAATCTGAATAATATGCCCCAATAAAGCAATCGAATTAGCCCATAAAAATGTCTACAGTTTTTTAGCCCTTTTTAAGCCCTTTATTCTTTTATGTCTGACTAAGAAAATGGCTTACCGGTCCCCATGAGGGGAAATGACAGCCTTCCAGCATTACTCAGTCTTGTTAGAAATATGGCTAGTCATACCTTAAGCAGAAAAGTCTGCTAACTGTTTCCCCCAACTGAAGTTACTTCATCTCAACAGTCCTGTGTGGAAACAGCAATCGATTTTAGTTACTGTCTGCTAAAATCATCTTCCTCTTACAAACAGAAATCTTCATCCTTTTCTGTTTCAGAGTAAATAGTACATACCAGCACTATTTTAAAATAACAAACACTTGATAGAAGAATAAAAACTACATTTAAACACCAAAAAACTCTTAACATCTCCGTGGAGATGTTGCCTGTGCAACGGCAAAGAGAATGACTGGGGTGGGCGGAGCCTAGGAGGGACTATATGGCCAGCTTTGCTGGGACTCTTTGCCATTTCCTGTTGGGGAAGAGAATATCCCACAAGTAAGGATGACGCCGTGGACCGGACACACCAATGTTGGAGAAATAAGGGAAGCATTCTGAGTCCACAAGTTAAATTCTATGCAACCTGTAGGCTTAAATAAATAATTGGATCTAAATGCTTTTCTGTAAATTAATTGTATAAAACTGCTTCTGTATTTCACATCATTGTGTAGGGTTAATACTATTTATGTAAATATGTTTTTAACTTATGTTTGATGTATATCATTTTAAATGACTATATGAAATGAAACAGCATTAATTGTTTTTCTTCACCAGGGGGTGTAGATGCCCCTGGTTTGTGATTGGAGACCCAATTAGGGATATGGCTATATATTGATGCTTCATGTAGTATCAATCGTGCATGATTAGGGTCAGGAGGCCCAGAACGTTGCACATCTATGTGACCCTGCTGTGAATAAAGGCCCTTTTATTTCAAAGTGCTGCTGTCTGTGGATTTATGATTGAAGGATGGACAGCTTCCTTGGCAGTGTGCACTACACTGAAGTTGCTGTGCTCTATTGGTATTATAGGCTCCTATGGGAGCCTAATTCTGATGCCGTCATAGACGGCATCAGAACTTCAGCGCAGCGAAGGAGGTAAGTAGCACAGAGATGGCAGCAATTTTAAATATATAGGTATATGATTATATGCCTATATAGCTATGTGTTAATATGAGTATATAAACATATTAACACATAAATATATATGTATATAATCATATATATTTACTGGGAATACATAGTTCCTTTCAGTGACGTTTTTTTTTTCTAACACCCTACTCCAACCAACTTTAGACCCCAAAAATTGCCTAATGCAGTTGTTCCTAATTTTAAAAAAAATACTACTTTTTTTTTTTTAAATAAAAATCTATAATGCTCTCTATTTTGATGGAATTTGGGGCACTTTTAGAAAATTAACCAGAGATCGGATCTCTGGTTAATTTTCTGTGCACTAATTGCTACCGTGAGCAATTACCAGCCACTTGCGGGCGTGTGATAATTTAGCGCTCCACTTGTAATCTAGCCTTTAATATTTATTTGTCAGATTAGATCGCTTTGCAACAATTAAAACAAATTCAGAAAGATGTTGCTGTATTATCTACTGTAGTATAAAAGAATAGTGGATGTGAAAATTGTAATAGAATAGCAGAAGTGGAAAACTGTGTCTCATATATAGAGGATACCAATAACAGACAGGACTATGTGTTAAAGGACCACTAAATGCAGTACAATTGCATAACTAACAAGTGCATAATAAAAAGACAATGCAATAACACCTACTCTCAATTTCAAATAAGCAGCAGATTTATTTATTGCAATCACAGTCTAGTATATGTATAACCTGTGAGCTTGTGCACATGCCCAATAGGATCTTGCTCCTCAGAATTTGTGAATATAAAAAGACTGTGCAAAATGTGATAATGGAAGTAAATTAGAAAGTATCTTAAAATTGCATGTTCTATCTGAATAATAAAAGTTTATTTTGACTTGAGTGTCCCTTTGAATGAACACGATAATAAGATTATAGGGACAGTACACTGTAAAATTGTTTTTATATTAATGTATTTTCAATGACTTAATTATACCAGTTTCAGAGTATAACATGTATGAGAAATTGCATTTTCAGGTTTATATGTGTATATGAAATAGCTGGTTTTGTGCTTTTAAACCACAGCCTATTACAGTGGGTTGAGCTTTAGGTAATATCTGATCTCATTATTTTATCACTTTGTGTACAAACACTTGCTTCCTTATCTTATATTTGTCTGGAAAACCAAAGCTCAATACTTAGAGAGAACAATGGAAAATTATAATTTTATTACTTAAAGTGCCATAAAACATGTTGAGATATGTGCATATCCTAAAAGGGATAATTAAGTCAAAATAGTTTGCATAAAAAATTGTTTAAAAATCGCTTGCAAGTATTTTAAAATAGTTTTCAAAAATCAGCAAAATTAGTTACAAAACCATGCTGTCCAGAGCAGTCTGCTCCATCCACTCTTATCAGTGTTTAGACACAGGCATTGTATTTCAACTGAGTTCACAGCTTCTAGGCCTGCTCCAGCAGATAATTCTTAAGCACTTTTTCTACCAAAACAACAATAGATATAGATACAGCCATAGAAGGAAATGTGTGGGGGGAGTTAGAGCTTTACAATTCGGAAACTTAAATGAAAGAGTTAATGGTAGGGCACTGCAGTATACATTTGCAGGTAAATTAATTAAATTACATATTATTATATTTTGTCTCTATCCCAACTTGTTTCATGTCCCTTTAACTATCCTGCACCCACTGTGAGTGTCATTTCTTCTGCTGGCTGTGTTTACTTAGGCTATTCAATAGCTGAGACTGCAGTATCAAAACTAATACCACAGGCTAAATCAGCTGTTTCAAAGGCCAACATAGAGGTAAAGGAGCTACTTGTAAACAATTTAATACACCTAAGCAGGTAAAATGAATCATTGAAAACAATTTAAATGGGAGAACATTTTTGGGTGAACTGTACCTTTAAGTCTCTTCAAAACAGAGCTAGAAGATTGCTCTCAAAGAAATATCATTAGAATTATTGGTGTCCCTGAGATACCAGAATTCCAGAATTTAATCAAATTCACTGCAATACAACTTCTACAATTACTGGGAATTCAGATACCCAATCATGTAATTCAAGTTGATAGGGTAAGAAGGCCAGTGCCAGAGAAAAAAAATTCTGATGGGAGTAAAAAAGAAAAACCTATCATTGTTTAAATACCTTCATTTTACAGATAAGGTCACTATAGACAGAACAACCCTTTAATGATAGGTCAAGAAAAAGTATTATTATTTCATGATTTTTAAACTGAGACAGCTACAAAAAGATGTGAGTTGGCCCCAATATGTTTAAGGCTGCTATACAGACAACTTTAATTTACCCTGCAAAACATAACATAACCACTAAAGAGGGAATAGTTATTTTAGATAATGAAAATTCAGCTAATGAATAACTAGCTAAGAACCAGGAAGGGATGCATGGTTCAAAATCATACAAATTTCAAGGTTGTATCTCTTTTACTACTTTTATTGTTAATTATAGATCTTGATTGTCATAGAAGGGGTTTAATACCCTTTAGTGGGGAAGATAGGAATGGCTAGCCGCCTCCTCTTTCTCTTTATTGGTTTTTTTTTCCGCATTGTTTATCTTTTTTTGTTATCTTATGCATGTAAATGAAGATCTAATTAGATTATTATCATGGAATGTCGGTGGAATTACCTTCCCTATGAAAAGAAAAGGAATTATAAATAAATCAACTCAAAAAATATATAAACCTGATGTTGTATTGTAGGGATTGGCGAATGTGTTTATATTCAAATTCGAATGTTAGAACGAATGTTATTGTAGAAATTTGATTTCCATAATAGAATGTTGATAAGAACGAATAGTCTTAAAAATTTTAAGAAATTGTTATTGTTATTTACAGTTTTCGAATGTCACATTTGAATTCGAATATCACATTCAAATTTGAATGTCACTTTCGAATTTGAATATTACATTTATAAAACACAATTGTAGACTAGAAACACTATTTCGAATTCAAATGTCACATTCAAATCGAATATCACATTTGAATAGAATATAACATTTGAATTTGAATATTACATTTATAAAACACAGTATTAGACTAGAAATACTATTTCGAATTCGAATGTCACATTCAAATCAAATATCACATTTGAATTGAATATCACATTTGAATCGAATAGCACATTTATTAAACACAGTTGTAAACTAGAAATACTATTTTGAAATCAAATGTCACTTTTGAATTCGAATGTCACATTCAAATTCGAATATTACATTTAAAAAAACACAGTATTAGACTAGAAATACTATTTCGAATTTGAATGTGACATTCGAATTCGAATGTCACATTTGAATTCAAATATTACATTTAAAACACAGTATTAGACTAGAAATACTATTTCAAATTTGAATGTGACATTCGAATGTAGCATTCAAATTCGATTACATTTATTAAACACAGTTGTAGACTAGAAATACTATTTTGAATTTGAATGACACATTTGAATTTGAATATTACATTTCTAAATTGCATGAATATATAGCTAAATAATATATAAATCTGATGTTGTATTGTAGGGATTGGCGAATGTGTTTATATTCAAATTCGAATGTTAGAACGAATGTTATTGTAGAAATTTGATTTCCATAATAGAATGTTGATAAGAACGAATAGTCTTAAAAATTTTAAGAAATTGTTATTGTTATTTACAGTTTTCGAATGTCACATTTGAATTCGAATATCACATTCAAATTCGAATGTCACTTTCGAATTTGAATATTACATTTATAAAACACAATTGGAGACTAGAAACACTATTTCGAATTCGAATGTCACATTCGAATCGAATATCACATTCAAATAGAATATAACATTTGAATTTGAATATTACATTTATAAAAACAGTATTAGACTAGAAATACTATTTCGAATTTGAATGTCACATTCAAATCAAATATCACATTTGAATCGAATATCACATTTGAATCGAATATCACATTTATTAAACACAGTTGTAAACTAGAAATACTATTTTGAAATCAAATGTCACTTTTGAATTCGAATGTCACATTCGAATTCAAATATTACATTTAAAAAAACACAGTATTAGACTAGAAATACTATTTCGAATTTGAATGTGACATTCGAATTCGAATGTCACATTCAAATTCGAATATTACATTTAAAACACAGTATTAGACTAGAAATACTATTTCAAATTCGAATGTGACATTCGAATGTAGCATTCGAATTCGATTACATTTATTAAACACAGTTGTAGACTAGAAATACTATTTCGAATTTGAATGACACATTTGAATTTGAATATTACATTTCTAAATTGAATGAATACATAGCTCACTAAATATATAAACCTGATGTTGTATTGTAGGGATGGGCGAATATGTTTATATTCAAATTCGAATGTTAGAACGAATGTTATTGTAGAAATTAGATTTCCATAATAGAATGTTGATAAGAACGAATAGTCTTAAAAATTTTAAGAAATTGTTATTGGTATTTACAGTTTTCGAATGTCACATTTGAATTCGAATATCACATTCAAATTCGAATGTCACTTTCGAATTTGAATATTACATTTATAAAACAGAATTGGAGACTAGAAACACTATTTCGAATTTGAATGTCACATTTGAATCGAATATCACATTTGAATCGAATATAACATTTGAATTTGAATATTACATTTATAAAACACAGTATTAGACTAGAAAAACTATTTCGAATTCAAATGTCACATTCAAATCAAATATCACATTTGAATCGAATATCACATTTGAATCGAATATCACATTTATTAAACACAGTTGTAAACTAGAAATACTATTTTGAAATCAAATGTCACATTTAAATTCTAATGTCACATTCGAATTCAAATATTTTATTTAAAAAAACACAGTATTAGACTAGAAATACTATTTCGAATTCGAATGTGACATTCGAAAACTGTAAATAACAATAACAATAACAATTTCTTAAAAATTTTAAGAAATTGTTATTGTTATTTACAGTTTTCGAATGTCACATTTGAATTTGAATATCACATTCAAATTTGAATGTCACTTTCGAATTCGAATATTACATTTATAAAACACAATTGTAAACTAGATGTAAAGTCTATTTCAACTATGTAAGTGGAACGCAACTGCAGATCAATTATTGTTTTGTATCACCAGGGTTTTTGGGCTATTTAGGTGAGCATAGACCAGTAAACCTGTGGTGAATTAATATTAAGTTAGAGGTTCAATGCTGTTAGTACTATCACAACATGAATCCTTCTAAGCACAATATTTCCAATACTGTTAGACTGGCACAGTATGGAAAAAATAATAAAAAAATGATAGAAGAAAAATATGCTTCTAATTTAAAGAACTTGAGAGAACAAAAATTATTTTTTAAGCTTACATTAAATAAACATGTAATGCAGGAGAGAGTTGGTTAATCCTTGTAAGAAGTAAGCTTGGTTTGCAAGAGATATACTTTTAACAAGTCACAGAGAATGCTTCAGTTGTCTTGTAGCTGCTACTTTGTAACTGTGTTTATTGAGAGCAGCTGCTGCAGAGTAAGAGAGGAATTTGGCAAGATGCCCAGACTTGCAGTAGCAAAACCAAGTAACAGTTTTTATTTTGAAATAGTTAAATCCTCTTCAGTTCAAGCTTGTAAACTTAGAGCTCAAAGTCTTGTTCTTAAAGCAGCATATATATTATGAAGTGAGAAAGGAGACAGTGGTTCCCCAGTATGAAATATTGTGCAGAGTAATTTTGAAAACTGCAGTGCCTGTCAGCTCCAGTTAAACTAAGAGTGATGCTGTAAGTGTACAATAACAATTCAGCAGTTAAGTTCTCAAATAGTATGCAAGGAATAAAATTAAGAGGTAACTTAGCTGTAAGTCCAAGGATGCAAACATGATATTTCAGGGGATGTAATCCTTGTAGAAAATAGTCCAGAGTAATCCAAGCAAACAGTCCTTTGTGAAAGCAGTTGGTTTGAGAAAAACAATGCATCTCAGAGACTGTGTGTAAGCTGTTACTCCTGCTAATGAAAATAACTAAGCACCTGTTTGCTGACAGGTGGAGCCTTAAGTAACATGAAAGTGAGAGAACCATGTGATGAGAAGTGAGAGAAGTAAAACATGAAATGGAATCCTGACACTAGAAACACTATTTTGAATTTGAATGTCACATTCGAATCGAATATCACATTTGAATCGAATATAACATTTGAATTTGAATATAACATTTATAAAACACAGTATTAGACTAGAAATACTATTTTGAATTCGAATGTCACATTCAAATCAAATATCACATTTGAATCGAATATCACATTTGAATCGAATATCACATTTATTAAACACAGTTGTAAACTAGAAATACTATTTTGAATTTGAATGTCACATTTGAATATTACATTTCTAAATTGAATGAATACATAGCTAAATATTCTATTATTCGAACGAATATTTTCGAATTTTATTGAAAAAATTTGAAAACAAAAATTTGAAAACAGAATGTTAGAATGTTATATAAACATTCAAAATTCGATTTGAACGAACGAATGTATCAAAATTCATTTTAAATTTCGAATTTTTAGAAACATTCGCCCATTCCTATTGTATTGATTGTATTTTATGATTCAGATGGAGCATGCAATTTTAAACAACTTTCCAATTTACTTCCATTAACAAAATGTGCACAGTTTTTTTATTTTTAATTTACACTTTTTGAGTCACCAGCTCCTGCTGAGCATATGTAAGAATTCACAGAATTTACGTATATGCATTTATGATTGACTGATGGCTGTCACATGATACAGGGGGAGTGGAAACAGACATAACTTTGACATTTGTCAGAAATAAATCTACTACTCATTTGAAGTCCAGACTAAGTGCTAGTGCAATGTCTTTTTATCATGCATCTGTTGATTATACAAATCTACTGTATTTACTGGTCCTTTAAAACAAATAAGATACAAGATAGGATATAGTTACACCCTGCAATACTAGGAAGAGAGGAATTGCCTTCTTATTCAATATAAATTTACATTATAGCATTTTATCACTAGAAATAGATAGCGAGGAGAGATATCCTATGTTTGGAAGCTGAGGGATTCCCATTAGCATTATGTAATATTTATGGCCCAAATTGGAGAAAAGCTTCTGGGAAAATGTGCAAGTTAAATCAATTCAATATACCCACATGAATTTCATTTTAGCAGGTGATTTTAATTTGGTTATGCATTCATTAGACATAAATAGATTAAGATGCATGAAACTGAAGAATACTAATTCAGAAACGAATATTCTGAAAACTCTCTGTAGCTCCAAAGATATTTGGAGAATATATAATCCAGACACTAAAATGTATATATGTGATTCTAAAACTCACTAAGTTATGTCAAGAATATTTTTTATCATATTGGAGAAAAAATGCTAGGGCTAGGAATAGAAAAAGACATCAGAATAAATTGTTTTAATGGGGCCAATTTATCATATGTCCACCAGACATTGATAAATGCCGACAGCATATGCTGTCAGCATTTATAATTGCACAAGCAATCATTGTGTGATACCTTCCCCTGCAGATTTGTGGCCAGTCAGCCGCTAGAAGGTAGTATCAATCAACCCGATCATATGAGATCAGGCGGTTTGATATCCGCAGTCTCAGAGGTGGCGAACAAGTTAATGAGCAGCGGTCTTAAGACTGCTGCTTCTTAACCCCTGTTTCCGGCGAGCCTGAAGGCTCGCACGAAAACAGAAACATTAAGGGCCATTCGGCCCTTATTAAATCGGTCCCAATGTATTTACTGGAGCCTTCCAAAAGAGGAATGTGTGAAATTCAGATTTTCCAAAATATTTGGCATCTAATGTTACAACAAAAATGAAAATAATTGTATTCTTTCAACAATCTATATATTCACATATGGAGAGCACCAGAATGGTGCTAGTAGAGCAGATTGGTACTTCTCAGTTGTCCAGATAACTGCCTCAGGCTAATACAATACAAACTAAAATACACTTTCTATTTAAAACCCAATCACCTAGATTACGAGTTTTGAGCGCTATAGGGAAATTATAAACAAAAGTGGCGTTATTTAATCCCCTATAGCGCTGCCATTACAAGTTTTAGAAAACCAGGCTTGTGCGGGCGATATGGGGTTCCTGCGATCGTGGAAAGAAAAGCTCCATAACGCAGCCCCTTTGATGTCTATGGGGAAAAAGAAAATACCGTTTAAACCTAAAACCCTGTCAGTATATACCAGGGTTATAATACAATTTATTTATATTATTCTTTAAAACAACCTCCAATTAAAATATATATATGAAACAATTGAAATTAATTATTCCTAAATTCTTTAGATTAGTTAAGATTTATATACACATTGAGATATATTAAGTAGAGAAAAGAGACTAGATTATGAATTATCTATACACATATGCTGTTATAATATTCTTAAAAAGATCATAACAAAAAAAAGACCTTTAAAATTAACCTTAATCACAATGAATCGCATTAAAATACCACAATAAAATACCAGAATATGGACCGCTAACTTCACAGTGTTTAGATAAACTATATACCAAGATACTTCACACAATTCATACTGGATTTCAATATAATTAAGATAACTTTCAGACAAGTATTATTATGTTATTTAACCCACAAATTATTCTATATACAGTAACTTCAATTAAAAACACCAGAAATTGTATATATTATTAATGCAAACAGCCAATTTATATGCCAATATGTCTGACCTGAAATGATCTCTTATGTAGCTTCAATAAGGCAAATGCTAAAATATATATATAGCAATAACTGTAATTAATTTATGATATTAAAATATCAAATTCTTTCTAAACATTAATAGTTAATGCCAGTATACTAACTACAATCTAACTAAAGCTTTAGAATATATTTGATTTAAATATAAAAGTATGAAATAACTTTTTATACATTACCAGATAAAATTAAAGCTTACCTCATAAATTAAGAGAGGTATTTTTGCAAGATGGATCAGGAAGTTAGGTTCAGATTTGCTTTATAGAGACTGGATTCCAAGGCAACAGTTTGCCAGTCAAAATTCAGCAACCAAGAATCTTTTCCTTCCTCTTGCATGATGTTATATCACGTGATATACCCCACCCCTTTTCATTCTAATCATTAGTGAACCTTTTTGGATACACCCCACGGAGATTGTCCGTAATATGTTACGGGGAATGCCATTTGGTTGTAACACTGGATTTAGGCCATCGGGGGCAGCAGACAGAGATAAACATTTTCACTTTCAACACTGCTAACAGCTCAATATAGCTATTTATATATCTTCAAATGTATATTTAATATATTCACTATTTTTTGATATTAAGAAACTTTAGCATGCATCTCTAGAGACTAAACATAAGTATACTTCCATACAATTCTACTTATAATATTTCAAGAGATGCAATCAAAGTTAAAAAAAAAATTATGAGGGGACTCAAAAGAATCTTAATACCCTCAGCATGAATTTCATTAATATATCAATTTATATTCTGATATAACATTGTTTTGAATGTATGAAATATGAATACGGTATAATTCATGTAGCAACTTATTGTATGTATATCTCTTCACATTGGGAATTCTTTGTTTAATCCAATTCCTGCAATAAAAGAAACAGGGTTTTTATTCTGAGATTTATGAAACACATTTTAAATTTATTTATGTGGCTAATCATTCAATACAGCATATATTTGTTCAATATAGTATAATTCAGATCAATACATATACACCTATATATATATATATATATATATATATATTCATATATATATATATATATATATATATATATATCCTATATAATAAAAGGCCAGGTATGTTTGTCAGATGCAATCATGTGCAATAGAGACTGCACGAGGACAAACATACCTGGCCTTGAGCAGCAGAGGAGTGCGCACTGCGGAAGCTGTCTGCTGGGGGCATAACCGGGCGTGCTGTGATGGGGGCGTGGCCAGACATGCCGTGTTGGGGGCATGGTTGGACGTGCCTTGATGGGGGCGCAGCTGGTGGGTACGGTGAGTGCGGAAGCAAGCATGAAGGGGCGTGGCTGATGGGAGCAACCATGGTGGCAGTGAGAGAGAGGAGGGGGAGAGAGAAATACCAAAAGAGAGGGGGGAGACCAAAAGAGAGGAGGGAAAGAGCAAAAGAGAGGGCGGAAAGAGATAAAGTGAGCAAAAGAGAGGGGGGAAAAAGAGAGCAAACAAGAGAGGAGAGAGAGCAAAAAAAAGGGAGAGAGAGCAAAAGAGGGGAGAGAGAGCAAAAGAGAGGGAGAGAGAGAGCAAAAAGAGAGGAGAGAGAGAGCAAAAGAGGGGGGGAGAGAGCAAAAGAAAGCACAGAGAGAGAGCAAAAGAGAGGGGGAGAGAGCGCAAAAGAGAGGGGGAGAGAGCACAATAGAGAGGGGGGAGAGAGCACAAAAGAGAGGGGAGAGAGAGCGCAAAAGAGAGGGGCAGAGAGAGAGTGCAAAAGAGGGGGGAGAGAGAGAGCAAAAGAGAGGGGAAGAGAGGGAGAGCAAAAGAGAGGAGAGAGAGAGAAAAAGAGGGAGGGAGAGAACAAAAGAGGGGGGAGGGAGAGAGCAAAAGAGAGCGGAGAGAGAGAGCAAAAGGGAGGGGGAGAGAGCGCAAAAGAGAGGGGGGAGAGAGCGCAAAAGAAAGGGGGAGAGAGCACAAAAGAGAGGGGGAGAGAGCACAAAAGAGAGGGGGGAGAGAGACAGAGCACAAAAGAGGGGAAGAGAGAGAGCAAAAGAGGAGGGAGAGAGAGCAAAAGAGATGGGAGAGAGAGCAAAAAAGAGGGGGGGAGAACGCAAAATAGAGGATGGACAGAGCACAAAAGAGAGGGGGAGAGAGAGCGCAAAAGAGAGGGAGAGAGAGAGAGCAAAAGAGGAGGGAGAGAGAGCAAAAGAGGGGGGGGAGAACAAAAGAGGGGAGAGAGAAAAATAGGGGAGAGAGAGCAAAAGAGGGGGAGAGAGCAAAAGAGGGGGAGAGAGAGAGAGCAAAAGAGGGGGAAGAGAGCAGAAGAGGGGGGAGAGAGAGCAAAATGGGGAGAGAGAGCAAAAGAGGGGGGAGAGAGAGAGCAAAAGAGGGGGGAGAGAGAGCACAAGAGGGGGAGAGAGAGAGCTCAAGAGGAGGAGTGAGAGCGCAAAAGAGAGGGGGGGAGAGCTCAAAAGAGACGGGGAGATAGAGAGCGCAAAAGAGAGGGTGGAGAGAGAGGGAGCAAGGGTTGGAACTGCTGTACTTAAAAAAATTGGCCCGTGTACACGGGCTTTAGATCTATTATATATGTATATACATACATACATACATGTTGTTAATATAATCTTATATGAAGATTAAGTCACAGCATTCCCATATGTCTGTAGTTAACTTGAGTTCAGATTCTTTGTGTATTGAAAACACAGCAGGTACCAATTTGTATCGAAGTGTGAATGGTCACTTCCCCTATAAGATTGTGTTTTTACTCTGCATATACTCAAGCCTCAAAGAGTTCAGTCCCAGACCCAGCAACTGTGTATCGTCACATGGGGTCATTAGTGATCTGATCTGATTCTCAGATGTTCTGTAATCAGGAAAAAGGCATCTCAGATTTGCAATACATAGAATGTATTCAGCGATAAAATGAGCATGCTCAAATTTAATATTTGATAGGTTGCATACTTATTTTATCTTATTATATATATGTATTGTCTTGTCTACTGACATTCATAGATACCCTGACTGACAACCCTAACATAAACCCCACATCTAAACACCCCTAATCTACTGCCGCCGACATCGCCTGACTACAGTTATTAACCCCTAATCTATCGCTTCTGATATCGCTGCCACCTAAATAACAGAATTTATGCTTACCTGATAAATTACTTTCTCCAACGGTGTGTCCGGTCCACGGCGTCATCCTTACTTGTGGGATATTCTCTTCCCCAACAGGAAATGGCAAAGAGTCCCAGCAAAGCTGGTCACATGATCCCTCCTAGGCTCCGCCCACCCCAGTCATTCGACCGACGGACAGGAGGAAATATATATAGGAGAAATCATATGATACCGTGGTGACTGTAGTTAGAGAAAATAATTCATCAGACCTGATTAAAAAAACCAGGGCGGGCCGTGGACCGGACACACCGTTGGAGAAAGTAATTTATCAGGTAAGCATAAATTCTGTTTTCTCCAACATTGGTGTGTCCGGTCCACGGCGTCATCCTTACTTGTGGGAACCAATACCAAAGCTTTAGGACACGGATGAAGGGAGGGAGCAAATCAGGTCACCTAAACGGAAGGCACCACAGCTTGCAAAACCTTCCTCCCAAAAATAGCCTCCGAAGAAGCAAAAGTATCAAATTTGTAAAATTTGGCAAAAGTGTGCAGTGAAGACCAAGTCGCTGCCTTACATATCTGGTCAACAGAAGCCTCGTTCTTGAAGGCCCATGTGGAAGCCACAGCCCTAGTGGAGTGAGCTGTGATTCTTTCAGGAGGCTGCCGTCCGGCAGTCTCATAAGCCAAACGGATAATGCTTTTAAGCCAAAAGGAAAGAGAGGTAGAAGTCGCTTTTTGACCTCTCCTTTTACCAGAATAAACAACAAACAAGGATGATGTTTGTCTGAAATCTTTAGTAGCCTCTAAATAGAGTTTTAGAGCACGGACAACGTCCAAATTGTGTAACAAACGCTCCTTCTTTGAAACTGGATTCGGACACAAAGAAGGTACAACTATCTCCTGGTTAATATTTTTGTTAGAAACAACTTTAGGAAGAAAACCAGGCTTAGTATGCAAAACCACCTTATCTGCATGGAACACCAGATAAGGAGGAGAACACTGCAGAGCAGATAACTCTGAAACTCTTCTAGCAGAAGAGATTGCAACCAAAAACAAAACTTTCCAAGATAGTAACTTAATATCTACGGAATGTAAGGGTTCAAACGGAACCCCTTGAAGAACTGAAAGAACTAGATTTAAACTCCAGGGAGGAGTCAAAGGTCTGTAAACAGGCTTGATCCTAACCAGAGCCTGAACAAATGCTTGAACATCTGGCATAGCTGCCAGTCGTTTGTGTAGTAAGACAGATAAAGCAGAAATCTGTCCCTTTAGAGAACTTGCAGATAATCCTTTCTCCAAACCTTCTTGTAGAAAGGATAGAATCTTAGGAATTTTTATCTTGTTCCATGGCAATCCTTTGGATTCACACCAACAGATATATTTTTTCCATATTTTATGGTAAATTTTTCTAGTTACAGGCTTTCTAGCCTGAATCAGAGTATCTATTACAGAATCTGAAAACCCACGCTTTGATAAAATCAAGCGTTCAATCTCCAAGCCGTCAGTTGGAGGGAAACCAGATTCGGATGTTCGAATGGACCCTGAACAAGAAGGTCCTGTCTCAAAGGTAGCTTCCATGGTGGAGCCGATGACATATTCACCAGGTCTGCATACCAAGTCCTGCGTGGCCACGCAGGAGCTATCAAGATCACCGAGGCCCTCTCCTGATTGATCCTGGCTACCAGCCTGGGAATGAGAGGAAACGGTGGGAATACATAAGCTAGGTTGAAGGTCCAAGGTGCTACTAGTGCATCTACTAGAGTCGCCTTGGGATCCCTGGATCTGGACCCGTAGCAAGGAACCTTGAAGTTCTGACAAGACGCCATCAGATCCATGTCTGGAATGCCCCATAATTGAGTTATTTGGGCAAAGAATTCCGGATGGAGTTCCCACTCCCCCGGATGGAATGTCTGACGACTCAGAAAATCCGCTTCCCAATTTTCCACTCCTGGGATGTGGATCGCAGACAAGTGGCAGGAGTGATCCTCCGCCCATTGAATTATCTTGGTCACTTCTTTCATCGCCAGGGAACTCCTTGTTCCCCCCTGATGATTGATATATGCAACAGTCGTCATGTTGTCTGATTGAAACCTTATGAATTTGGCCTTTGCTAGTTGAGGCCAAGCTTTGAGAGCATTGAATATCGCTCTCAGTTCCAGAATGTTTATTGGGAGAAGAGACTCTTCCCGAGACCATAAACCCTGAGCTTTCAGGGATTCCCAGACCGCGCCCCAGCCCACTAGACTGGCGTCGGTCGTGACAATGACCCACTCTGGTCTGCGGAAGCTCATTCCCTGTGACAGATTGTCCAGGGTCAGCCACCAACGGAGTGAATCTCTGGTCTTTTGATCTACTTGAGTCATCGGAGACAAGTCTGTATAATCCCCATTCCACTGTTTGAGCATGCACAGTTGTAATGGTCTTAGATGAATTCGTGCAAAAGGAACTATGTCCATTGTTGCAACCATCAAACCTATTACCTCCATGCACTGCGCTATGGAAGGACGAGGAACACAGTGAAGTACTTGACAAGAGCTTAGAAGTTTTGATTTTCTGACCTCTGTCAGAAAAATCCTCATTTCTAAGGAATCTATTATTGTTCCCAAGAAGGGAACTCTTGTTGACGGGGACAGAGAACTTTTTTCTTTGTTCACCTTCCATCCGTGAGATCTGAGAAAGGCTAGGACGATGTCCGTATGAGCCTTTGCTTTTGACAGGGACGACGCTTGAATTAGGATGTCGTCCAAGTAAGGTACTACTGCAATGCCCCTTGGTCTTAGAACCGCTAGAAGGGACCCTAGTACCTTTGTGAAAATTCTCGGAGCAGTGGCTAATCCGAATGGAAGTGCCACAAACTGGTAATGCTTGTCCAGAAAAGCGAACCTTAGGAACTGATGATGTTCCTTGCGGATAGGAATATGTAGGTACGCATCCTTTAAATCCACTATGGTCATAAATTGACTTTCCTGGATGGTGGGAAGGATCGTTCGAATGGTTTCCATTTTGAACGATGGAACCCTGAGAAATTTGTTTAGGATCTTCAGATCCAAAATTGGTCTGAATGTTCCCTCTTTTTTGGGAACTACGAACAGATTTGAGTAAAATCCCATTCCTTGTTCTTTTATTGGAACTGGATGTATCACTCCCATCTTTAACAGGTCTTCTACGCAATGTAAGAATGCCTGTCTCTTTATTTGGTTTGAGGATAATTGAGACCTGTGGAACCTTCCCCTTGGGGGTAGTTCCTTGAATTCCAGAAGATAACCTTGAGAAACTATTCCTAGCGCCCAAGGATCCTGAACATCTCTTGCCCAAGCCTGAGCAAAGAGAGAGAGTCTGCCCCCCACTAGATCCAGTTCCGGATCGGGGGCTATCCCTTCATGCTGTTTTGGTAGCAGTGGTAGGCTTCTTGGCCTGCTTACCCTTGTTCCAGCCTTGCATTGGTTTCCAGGCTGGTTTGGGTTGTGAAGTATTACCCTCTTGCTTAGAGGATGCAGAATTAGAGGCTGGTCCGTTTCTGCGAAAGGGACGAAAATTAGGCTTATTTTTAGCCTTAAAAGACCTATCCTGTGGGAGGGCGTGGCCCTTTCCTCCAGTGATGTCTGAAATAATCTCTTTCAAATCTGGTCCAAATAATGTTTTACCTTTGAAAGGAATGTTAAGCAATTTTGTCTTGGATGACACATCCGCTGACCAAGACTTTAGCCAAAGCGCTCTGCGCGCCACGATAGCAAACCCTGAATTTTTCGCCGCTAATCTAGCTAATTGCAAAGCGGCATCTAAAACAAAAGAGTTAGCCAATTTAAGTGCTTGAACTCTGTCCATAACCTCCTCATACGAAGATTCTCTACTGAGCGACTTTTCTAGTTCCTCGAACCAGAAGCACGCTGCCGTAGTGACAGGAACAATGCATGAAATTGGTTGTAGAAGGAACCCTTGCTGTACAAAAATCTTTTAAGCAAACCCTCTAATTTTTTATCCATAGGATCTTTAAAAGCACAACTGTCTTCGATAGGAATAGTAGTGCGTTTGTTTAGAGTAGAAAGCGCCCCCTCGACCTTGGGGACTGTCTGCCATAAGTCCTTTCTGGGGTCGACTATAGGAAATAATTTCTTAAATATAGGGGGGGGGAACAAAAGGTATGCCGGGCCTTTCCCACTCTTTATTTACTATGTCCGCCACTCGCTTGGGTATAGGAAAAGCGTCGGGGGGCACCGGAACCTCTAGGAACTTGTCCATCTTACATAATTTCTCTGGAATGACCAAATTGTCACAAACATCCAGAGTAGATAACACCTCCTTAAGCAGTGCGCGGAGATGTTCTAATTTAAATTTAAATGTCACAACATCAGTTTCAGCTTGATGAGAAATTTTTCCTGAATCTGAGATTTCTCCATCAGACAAAACCTCCCTCATGGCCCCTTGAAATTGGTGTGAGGGTATGTCAGAACAAATATCATCAGCGCCCTCCTGCTCTTGTGTTTAAAACAGAGCAATCGCGCTTTCTCTGATAAGTAGGCATTTTGGATAAAAGATTTGCTATGGAGTTATCCATTACAGCCGTTAATTGTTGCATGGTAATAAGTATTGGCGCACTAGATGTACTAGGGGCCTCCTGTGTGGGCAAAACTGGTGTAGACACATTAGGGGATGATGTAGTATCATGTTTACTCCCCTCATTTGAGGAATCATCTTGGGCAATATCATCATCTGTGGCATTACTGTCCTTACTTTGTTTGGACACTATGGCACACTTATCACATACATTTAAATGGGGAGACACATTGGCTTTCATACATATAAAACATAGCTTATCTGATGGTACAGACATGTTAAACAGGCTTAAACTTGTCAACCAAGCACAAAAAACGTTTTAAAATAAAACCGTTACTGTCTCTTTAAATTTCAAACTGAAAACACTTTATTACTGAATATGTGAAAAAGTATGAAGGAATTGTTCAAAAATTACCATTAAAAGTATTGCACACCAAATTTCAGAGCTTTAACCCTTAAAATAACGGAACCGGAGTCGTTTTTACATTTAACCCCTATACAGTCCCAGCTATATGCTTTGCTGAGACCCAACCAAGCCCAGAGGGGAATACGATACCAAATGACGCCTTCTATAAGCTTTTTCAGTGATTCTTAGCTCCTCACACATGCATCGGCATGCCTTGCTCTCCAAAAACAACTGCGCATTAATGGCGCGAAAATGAGGCTCTGTCTATAACTAGAAAGGCCCCCATCTGAAAAAGGTGTCCAACACAGTGCCTGCCGTTTTTCTAAATGTTCCCCAAGATTATAATACCAATTATTAGTTAGAATCTGCATAATATGCCTAGTAAAGCAATCGTTTTAGCCCAGAAAAATGTCTACCAGTTTTTAAGCCCTTTTTGAAGCCCTTTATTCTTTTATGTTTAACTAAGAAAATGGCTTACCGGTCCCCATGAGGGGAAATGACAGCCTTCCAGCATTACATGGTCTTGTTAGAAATATGGCTAGTCATACCTTAAGCAGAAAAGTCTGCTAACTGTTTCCCCCAACTGAAGTTACTTCATCTCAACAGTCCTGTGTGGAAACAGCAATCGATTTTAGTTACTGTCTGCTAAAATCATCTTCCTCTTACAAACAGAAATCTTCATCCTTTTTCTGTTTCAGAGTAAATAGTACATACCAGCACTATTTTAAAATAACAAACACTTGATAGAAGAATAAAAACTACATTTAAACACCAAAAAACTCTTAACCATCTCCGTGGAGATGTTGCCTGTGCAACGGCAAAGAGAATGACTGGGGTGGGCGGAGCCTAGGAGGGATCATGTGACCAGCTTTGCTGGGACTCTTTGCCATTTCCTGTTGGGGAAGAGAATATCCCACAAGTAAGGATGACGCCGTGGACCGGACACACCAATGTTGGAGAAAAAGGTATCAACCCCTAATCTGCGCCGCCACTATACTAAAGTTATTAACCCCTATTCCGTCAAACCCCAAAATTGCCCACACTATAATAAATATATAAACTCCTATTTCTCCACTCCCCGACATTGCCACAACTAAATAAAGCTATTAACCCCTAAACCTCTGGCCCCCCACATCATAACAACCTAAATTAAACTATTAACCCCTAACCCTAACGTAACTCTAACTCTAACATAACCCTAACCCTAACACCCCCTAACTTTAACATAATTAAAATACAGCTAAATTAAACTTACAATCATTAACTAAATAAACTTATTAAACACTAAACCACCAGCCCCTCACATCGCAACAACCTAAATTAAACTATATTAATCCCTAACACCCCCTAACTTTAACATAATTAAAATATAGCTAAATTAAACTTACAATTATTAACTAAGTAATACTTATTTAAAACTAAATACCTGTGAAATAAAACCTAAGCTAGCTACAATATAACTAATAGTTATATTGTAGCTATTTTAGGTTTTATTTTTATTTCACAGGTAAGTTTGTATTTATTTTAACTAGGTAGACTAGTTAGTAAATAGTTATTAACTATTTAATAACTACCTAGTTAAAATAAATACAAAATTACCTGTCAAATAAAACCTAAGCTACCTTACACTAAAACCTAAAATTACAAAAAATTAAAAACCTACCATTAAAAAAAAAAATTATCCAAAAATATATATATATATTCCTATTCTAATACCCTTTGAAAAAAAAAAGCACCCAAAATAAAAAAGACTAATCTAAAATAAACTACCAAGGGCCCTTAAAAGGGCCTTTTGGGGGCTCTGAAAAGGGCCTTTTGTAGGGCATTGCCCTAAATTAAACAGCTCTTTTGCTACAAAAAACAAACACCCCCTAATCGTATACACACCCCTCACCCCAAACTACCAAGGGCCCTTAAAAGGGCCTTTTGGGGACCTTAAAAGGGCCTTTTGTAGGGCATTGCCTTAAGTTAAACAGCTCTTTTGCTACAAAAAAATAAAATAAACATCCCCTAACAGTATACAAACACTCACCCCCAAACTACCAAGGGACCTTAATAGGGACTTTTGGTGGGCCCTTAAAATGGCCTTTTTAGGGCATTGCCCTAAAGATAATAGCTATTTTCCTACAAAAGAAAAACAAACACCCCCTAAAAAAATGCATTGCACAAAATAACAAACAAATTATCAAAAATAATAAAAATTATTCCTATTCTAATACCCAATAAAAAACACCCCAAAATAAAAAAAAACACTAATCTAGAATAAACTACTAATGGCCCTTAAAAGGGCCTTTTGTAAGACATTTCCCTAAGTTAAACAGCTCTTTTACCTGAAAAAAAAATACAAACTCCCACTAACATTACAAACCCCCCACCCCCCACAAACCCACAAAATAAAAAAAACTATCTAAAAAACCTAAGCTACCCATTGCACTGAAAAAGGCATTTGGATGGGCATTGCCCTTAAAAGGGCATTTAGCTCTTTTACTGCTCAAACCCTAATCTAAAAATAAAATCCACCCAAAAAAACCTTAAAGGACCAGTCAACACTGTAGATTTGCATAATCAACAAATGCAAGACAAGACAATGCAATAGCACTTAGACTGAACTTCAAATGAGTAGTGGATTTTTTTTCTGACAATTTTAAAAGTTATGTCTTTTTCCACTGCCCTTGTACCATGTGACAGCCATCAGCCAATCACAAATGCATACACGTACCATGTGACAGCAATGTACAAATGCATACACACTTATTCTTGCACATGCTCAGTAGGAGCTGGTGACTCAAAAAGTTTAAATATAAAAAGACTGTGCACATTTTGTTAATGGAAGTAAATTGGAAAGTTGTTTAAAATTGCATGCTCTATCTGAATAATTAAAGTTTAATTTTGATTGAGTGTCCCTTTAAAGGGACACTGAACCCTATTTTTTTCTTTAGTGATTCAGAAAAAGCATGCAATTTTAAGAAACTTTCTAATTTACTCCTATTTTCAAATTTTCTTCATTCTCTTGGTATATTTATTTGAAATGCAAGAATGTAAGTTTAGATGTCGGCCCATTTTTGGTGAACAACCTGGGTTGTCCATGCTGATTGATGGATAAATTCATCCACCAATAAAAAGTGCTGTCCAGAGTTCTAAACCTTAAAAAAGCTTAGATGCCTTCTTTTTCAAATAAAGATAGCAAGAGAATGAAGAAAAATTGATAATAGGAGAAATTTGCTTAAAATTGCATGCTCTATCTGAATCATGAAAGAAAAAATTTGGGTTCAGTGTTCCTTTAAAAAAACCTAACACTAATCCGAAGACAATCCACAGTTTTTGAAGTCCCGCTTGAACTATCTTAATCCCGGTGGAGAAGTCTTCATCCAGACGGCCTCTTCAATCTTCATCCCGGTGGAGAAGTCCTCATCCAAGTGGCGAGAAGTCTTTATCCAGGCGGCCTCTTTAATCTTCATCCAGGCGGAATCTTCTATCTTGATCCCGGCGGCGTGGAACGGGTCCATCCTGAAGACATCCGGCGCAGAGCATCCTCTTCATACGGTCGCCACCGTATACTAAATCTTCAATGTAAGGTATGCAATCCAAGATGGCGTCCCTTGCATTCCTATTGGCTGAAAAATTTGAATCAGCCAATACGAATTAGAGCTGCTAAAATCCTATTGGCTGTTCAAATCAGCCAATAGGATTTAATCAGCTCTCATTCTATTGGCTGATTCATCATCCAATAGAATTAGGGTTTAATAATATTTAAACAAAATGATATAATATAATAATAAACAAACATAATATAAAACAAAACAAACTGTGCTGGGCTACTGTGGTTCCCTTATTTCCATCTATAGGAATCCCATACTGGTGGTCATCTTGGAGTCTCTTCGGAAGCAGCTTGCCCTTACAATCATTTAGCTGGACAACTGAGAAGTACCAGAGTGCTCTACTAGCACCATTTTAGTGCTCTCCATTTGTGAGTGGCCATTTGCTATATCAATATCTCTAGGTACCTGAAGATATTAGGCCATTTGGCGCCTCTGTGTTTTCTTCTTTTTCCAGATTGCGTTCATCATCAGAATTTTGACCTTTCTATGACAGAGAACTGCCTTGTTTCACCCCAGGAATTAATTGGGACTTCCAATATTAACAGGATGCATTCATTTTGACAATTTTAGACCTGTTTTTTACTTGGAGAGCACCCCCTAGAGGTGGTTTAATTTGTGTGTATACACATTCTTTCCTTTCTCATTTTCAGTCTCATTCTTGGCTGTTAAATCACAGTTGAGATCTGGAGGTCCAGAGCTTCAGATTAAAGGCAGATGCCAGATTCTTAGAGAAGGTGACATTGTGTATGTCACCGTCTGTAACGATCATCTGCTTGTGCCGGCAGGAGGTGTGGATGGGAATCCAGGAGGCGGGTACATAGTCCAGCAATGAAGAGGGAGGGAGTGTAATGGCCCTACACTATAGAAAAATAAAAATAAAGGAAGAATGGGGAGCTACACTACAAAAAAAGTGGGGTGGGGGATTCCGTAACTAACAATCACTGGAGGGGGAGAGGTGGGGGGACCATTAAACTATAGAAAATAAAATAACTAAAAAAAAATATATATGGGTATTTTACTGGCTGCCAGTCCCTAGGATGGTAGACCCTAGTCACAGGGGGGCAGTTAGAGAGCTGTTTCGGAGGGATCAGGGAGGTTGGAAGGTAAGGGGGAATGCAGAAAATAGAAAAAAATAAAATAATAAAAAAACACCTTAAATCTTTATATTGGCAGACTGTCTGCCAGTACCTAAGATGGTGGTGACCAGTGGGGGTAGAGGAAGGGAAATTATCTGTTTGGGAGAGATTAGGTATGGAACAGGGGGTGGGAAGTGTCAGGTGGGAGTGTAAACTTTACACTTAATCTAAAATTAACCTTACAAGCTACCTGATTAATCCCTTCACTGCCATGAATAATAAAAGTGTGGTGCACTGCTGCAATTAGCAGCATTATAATTACAAAAGAGCAATGGCAAAGCCACGTATGTCTGCTATTTCTGATCAAAGGGGATTGCAGAGAAACTTTTACAACCATTTGTGCCATGATTGTACAAGTGGTATGTAAATAATTTAAGTGAAAAACCCAAAGTTTGTGAAAAAGTTAGCCATTTTTTTACATGATCGCATTTGGTGGGGAAATGATGGCATGAAATATACCAAAATGGGCCTAGATCAATACCTTAGGTTGTCTACTTAAAAAAAAATATATCGTTTTGAAAGGTAAATATATAAAAAAAAACAATGCTCTATTTCTGTTTAAATGGAGTGATAGCAAAAATGCTAAAAATTCTTCGCTATATTTGGCAAGTTCTTCTCTGAAAGTCCCAGTAGTAACATAGTAACATATAAATATCTACACTAAGCAGCGCAACTAAACAACAGACAAGAGTAAAAATAGCCTAATGTAAACTCTAAGTAGAGCTATATGGAGCACTGTTTATCTAATATTACACAGCTTTTAAAGTGGAAGTAAAGTTACAGTCATTGCTCATTTGATATCAAATATATATGAAAAATAAAGTGTACTTTCATTCATCAATTATTTTCAATCGCTTTATAACTATTGTTATTGCCTTTTTTCTTTTGCTGAAGACTACCGCCGTTCCTCCGCCTGCACCAAAAAATGTTTTATTGCACGCGTGACGATTCAATCCGTATCTAACAGATTAGTTCCCCCATTGGCGTCTACATCGCCAGGATAACCTCCCACTTGTTATAGTGCGCATGCGTGAATGCCAAAACTTGAAGTCACTCAACAAGCGCATTCCCGTCAGCCGCATGTGCATTTGCAAAGGGAATTCCATATCGCTCATCATTGTTGTTACACGGAGCGAAGATCGTAACTTAGCGCATGCGCATAGCTTGGCAAATACGAGAACACGCATGCTTACATGCGCAAACGTCGGTTGTAAAAGCAAAAATATTTTCTATATAGAAAGCCGTAAGAAAGCGAGGGGGAGGAGGAAGCAAATAAAAAACATCAGATGTAAATATATATTTTATATAAGTTCTGTTATATTTGCTAAAAAATTAAGTTAGCGACTACAATGTTGGGCACTGTATTAGACTAAACTTATAATCACAACATTGAAAATTTACTTTCACTTTAAGATATTTAAGATGTTTTTCAAATAAAATAAACAATAAGGTGCCAGAATCCCAAACAAAGAAACGAAAAAGATGTGACCAATGAAAACAATGTTAATACTGGAAACACAACAAATGTATAAATAGAATATTATCACCGAGATGGGTGAGTCCCAGATGTCCCAATAAATTTCTTTCTAAGTATGTTCAAATGTTTGGATATTTGGTCCACATAAATAATGAACACTCTCTTGCAGGTGTTTCCTCAAATCCTTTCCGGTGCAGCTAATCGTAAGATCTAGATTGCAGTTAGATCTTCCCAAACAGAACTAGAACAGAAAAAAGAGACAAGCGCTGCCACGATTCACTGTACCGGTTTATTATAGTCAGATCCCTGACTGCATAAAATGTCACACTTACAAGATATAAATTAAAAAAGAGCCCATAACATCTACTCAGCCGCCCTGTAATTCCGGTCAGGCCTCCAGTTCTCCACCAGTCCGTATAGATGGTACTGCTAGGAATATTTCCCCTTCAATGGACAGAGCCGCCAGGAATGTGGTGAGTTTATGTTCTGGAAAAGGTACACAGTCTTTCAGAACGTAACCTAAACGCATTTCGTTTACTCACGGGTAAACTTTCTACAACAGGAAGTGAGTGTTTGCATCTCACACTATAGGTCTTTAAATTTACCGGGCTATTATCTCATTGTTCCATGTCGGATAGTCTTTGTAGCCCACTGAATAACAACGGATACAAAAATAAAATATACTGCAACAATACTAACAATTAATAAAATTCACAATGTTACAATGTACAAATATTCAAATATATAAACACCTCATATAAAAATGAGTTAAAAACGATCCATAAAAAAATACATATATATGCAGAATTAATAAAGGGATTCTAAAACTTATGACATTCTATATATAAATAATTAATCAAATAAATGCTATTAACCTAAATTATTATATATCAGATAATATATTCTAAAAGTAACACAGGCTTAAGGGATTTAAAGAGATACTTATGTGTTAAATAAAAACTATACTAACAGTTAATCTATACAGTAACCCTCATTATAATATGGATGAATGCTCACTTATGTGTATATGCCTACCTACATACTACGGGTATCGGTTATAGTGATGCCATTGGGAATTATACCATAAAGGCTTGCAAGTCTATATCTATATTTAGACCTTTAGGTGTTAAACTATCCAGTAGATGGATCCACTTAGTTTCAGCCCTTCTTAGTTATAGGAGACAATTATTAGTTTTACAGTTTACGTGCTCCAAAACTTTAAACCTGATACCAGTACTATTGCAATGATGTTTAGCCCTACAGTGATTGGAGACACTATGTCCCTCCAAACCCTTCTGGATATTAGTCAAATGCTCATATACTCTTCTTTTTATTTTCCTTTTAGTGCGCCCAATGTTAATCATCCCACAGATACATGTTAATTGGTACACTACATATGTGAAGTTGCATGTTGCTCTACAGTTAATGATGAACTTATTAGTTCTATTCCAATTCATGGTGACATCAGAATTTGTTTCAATAATAGGGCACATGCAACAGTCTTTCTTTCCACATCTGTAGGTTCCTGGTTTTATAGAAAGCCAGTTTGACATGGTTCCCTCATTGTTACCAAGAAAAACAGAGACCTTAAAAGTCTAATTGCCCTTTCTAAATTAAAACCTATGTCAAGTAACAATGAGGGAACCGTGTCAAACTGGCTTTCTTTAAAACCAGGAACCTACAGATGTGGAAAGAAAGACTGTTGCATGTGCCCTATTATTGACACAAATTCTGATGTCACTATGAATTGGAATAGAACTAATAAGTTCATCATTAACTGTAGAGCAACATGCAACTTCACATATGTAGTGTACCAATTAACATGTATGTGTGGGATGATTTACATTGGGCGCACTAAAAGGAAAATAAAAAGAAGAGTATATGAGCATTTGACTAATATCCAGAAGGGTTTGGAGGGACATAGTGTCTCCAATCACTGTAGGGCTAAACATCATTGCAATAGTACTGGTATCAGGTTTAAAGTTTTGGAGCATGTAAACTGTAAAACTAATAATTGTCTCCTATACCTAAGAAAAGCTGAAACTAAGCGGATCCATCTACTGGATAGTTTAACACCTAAAGGTCTAAATATACAGTAGATATAGACTTGCAAGCCTTTATGGTATAATTCCTGATGACATCACTATAACCGATACCCGTAGTATGTAGGTAGGCATATACACATAAGTGAGCATTCATCCATATTGTAGTGAGGGTTTCTGTATAGATTAACTATTAGTATAGTTTTTATTTAACACATAAGTATCTCTTTAAATCCCTTAAGCCTGTGTTACTTTTAGAATATATTATCTGATATATAATAATTTAGGTTAATAGCATTTATTTGATTAAATACTTATATATAGAATGTCATAAGTTTTAGAATCCCTTTATTAATTCTGCATATTTATGTATTTTTTATGGATAGTTTTTAACTCATTTTTATATGAGGTGTTTATATATTTGAATATTTGTACATTGTAACATTGTGAATTTTATTAATTGTTAGTATTGTTGAATTATATTTTATTTTTGTATCCGTTGTTATTCAGTGGGCTACAAAGACTATCCGACACGGACCAATGAGATAATAGCTGGTAAATTTAAAGACCTATAGTGTGAGATGCAAACACACTCACTTCCTGTTGAAGAAGTTTACCAGTGAGTAAACGAAACGTGGTCAGGTTACGTTCTGAAAGACTGTGTACCTTTGCCGGAACATAAACTCACCTCCTTCCTGGCGGCTCTGTCCATTGAAGGGGAAATATTCCTAGCAGTACCATCTATACGGACTAGTGGAGAACTGGAGGCCGGACCGGAATTACAGGGCAGCTGAGTAGATGTTATGAGCTCATTTTTAATTTATATCTTGTAAGTGTGACATTTTATGCAGTCAGGTATCTGAATATAATAAACCGGTACAGTGAATCTCGGTTGCGCTTGTCTCTCTTTTGTCTGTTCTAACATAGTAACATAGTATATGAGGTTTAAAAAAGACCGAAGGCCATCTAGTTCAACCTATACAAATCTACTTACAAAACAAATCTAGTTGAGCTTAAAGTAATCCCATGAAAAGGTGACCCATTTAACACAAGCAATCATATCCCTGAATTCTATAATAAACTGGTACAGTGAATCGCGGTTACTCTTGTCTCTCTTTTTTCTGTTCTAACATAGTAACATAGTATATGAGGTTTAAAAAAGACCGAAGTCAATCTAGTTCAACCTATACAAATCTACTTACAAAACAAATCTAGTTGAGCTTAAAGTAATCCCATGAAAAAGGTGACCCATTTAAAACAAGCAATCATATCCCTGAATTCTGTTTCTAACCAGAAATGTATCTAAACCATTTTTAAATGTATCTAAGGTATTGGCATTCACTACCTCCTTTGGTAATGAGTTCCATAATTGTATTGCTCTTACAGTAAAAAAAAAGTTTCTGTTGCAGGAGATTAAATCTCCTTTCCTCCAGCCTTAAATTGTGACCTCTTGTCACTAACAATTTTCTTGGAATAAACAGAGCTTCTGCCATCTCTGTATATGGGCCTTGAATATATTTATATAAAGAAATCATGTCACCTCTCAAGTGATTTTTTTCTGGAGATAACAGACCCAGTTTGGCTGATCTCTCCTGCTTAAATTCTCCATTCCCCTTATTAGCTTTGTGGCCATTCTCTTAACTTTTTCTAGGTCTGCAATGTCTTTTTTTGAGGTTGATCCCCAGAACTGCACTCCATACTCAAGGTGAGGTCTTACCAAGGATTTATATAGTGACAGAATTATGCTTTCCTCCCTTGAATCAATTCCCCTTTTTTTAATAAATGCTAGTATCTTATTAGCCTTAAAAGGTGCTGCCCTGCACTGTGCGCCTATCTTTAGCTGGTTATCTATTACTACTCCCAAAACCCTTTCCCCTCTGTTTGGCTAAATCTAGTCCCATTTAAATAATACATTGCCTGCTTATTTTTACTTCCAAAATGTAGAACCTTGCATTTTCCCGTATTAAATCTAATTTTCTATTGTAACGAAAGTTCCTCCTGCTCTGACCTAATGACCTTACACAACTTTGTAACATCTGCAAAAATAGAGATGCTTCTATTTAATCCTTGCTCCAAGTCATTAATAAAAAATATTAAAAAGAACAGGGCCCTGGGGGACTCCACTGTGTACTTTTGTCCAATCTGAGTATGATCCATTTACTACTATTCATTGCTCTGTGTCTTTTTTTTTTCTTTTAATAAACTTTTTATTGAGGAAGCATAAACATCCTGTTACACGCTGATTCATCAAAAATATAAAGGTTTCACAAAGAATGACAGTGGAACAGGTATTACATTAAGGTGAAACTATACATAGTAGAGTTATAAGTCAAAATTTCCTGTTTTTCATTTTGTTATTTAAGGCTTTGCTGTGTCATCCATGTCAAACAGATCCACTGGTGGGATCATGGTCTTCAAAGTATAAGGAAGACATGTAGATTACTTACAGTCAGACAGAATAAATTAATTCTAAACAATTTTAACAGGAATATTAAGCGTACAGTCAGTATCTTGAAAATATATAACATCACTTAAAGACTTATGAGAAAGAGAATAAGGGCAAAATTATAGCTGTTAGATCTAGGTAATCTTCCAATAGTCTGACAGGCAGAATAAAATTGCGTGAACATACATTCTGCAAGTGACAAGATATGTAACAGTAAACACAGGAATACTATCCATAGTAGGGTCCTGAGAGCCTCGTCACATTTATATGTGTGCAATCTTGAACTGAGGCTCCACGAATTGGGCAGAGACTGCTATACTCTGCCAAATAAATAATACAGAGGATAAGCTATTTATCACTAGCCGCATAAAAGGGTGGGGGGGGGGGGGAGGACCAGGGGAAAACCTAGGAATGATGTCTCCCTCCTCTGTCAGTGTAAATACCACAAACTGTGGGTATGTATATCTGAAGGGGAGTATGACAGAGTCAAGTAGATACAGCAAGAGGAATTATGAATCCATGTACTTCATGAGTTGTGCATCAATTATACATTATAGCTAGAGAGCAAGGTGATATCACATAAGGATATACGGCCACCAAAATACTCACTTAGAGGCACCCAGAAATCAAAAAACAAGGAGTAGGAGCTGTTAAGGGTCCACCTGTTGAATGGTTGACCCCTGGGGCCAGTCTCTAAGCAATACTATCATATGCAGCAAAATAGTTAGAACTGGTACAATAGTAGGGTACCTCCTTATGAAAGTGATCCAACAATCTGGGCCCTATAGATATGGTTAGAGCAAAAATATGAGAAGTCATGTAATTGATAATAAGACTGCTGATATTCACACATGGGGCCAAAGTAAATTGATATACAGCATATAAAAATCTTATACTCTACTTGGTCAAAACTTAACAAAGGAGGGGACCAACTCACATGGAATTGTGCAGTTGTGGGCTATTACATATATATTTGTGCAATAAACATAGGCTGTTAAACCATTATTTACAGTTAGATGGTAGATTGCAGGTTACAAAAGTGGAATAAGCTGATGCCATCAATATAAGGAGACAGTATTATAATACTCCGGAATATGGAATTAATAATTCTTTACAAGAAGTTATGTCTGGCCAACTCACTTGTTACACACTATAACTTGGTGGGCCGGAAATCCTTGCTTAGGAGAGGGCCAGACAGATGTTCTAGCTAGTTTTGGTATGGAGGAAATAACTAAGGTGAAACCCAAATATATAGAGTAGTGATAACGGAAAAAACCCCTACAAACAACCTAAAACTTGGGGATGCCTTGCTAACATAAGTACTATGTAAATATTCTAAAAATTCCTATACTATGAGAGTATAATCTTAACAACATAGGAGCTTATTGATGGTATATGGATATATAAACCTTGAAAGTTCTAGGCAAAACATACGTGGCAGTGGCTACCTCTGTTCCCACTCGCATCTGAAAGTATATGAATGGTAGCATTAATTGGGGTTAAATAGAGCATCAGATACCTTCCTAGTATCGTCATAGGGAACAGTTCAAGTAGGGAACACAGAAATGTCTTAAGCATGGCATAGGTGGACAACAAATCGTGAATACCTCTCCGACACCGTGACACTGGACAATGTTCTCATCCCACACCAACTCTTATGTCAGGGTTGTCCACATCCAATACCTCAGTGATGTTCCAGAAAAGCCCAGCACTCTCTAGAGTGGCAGCAGGGCCTCTCCAGAATGTGGTGATGATAACAGCGCCCATCATCTCAAATTTATTGGTGGGTAGCTCTCTGTGCACTTAGGCATTTTTTCAGGATTCTATGGGTTGCGGACCAGCAGGGCTAGAGGTCCCCCAACTCCGCTGAAACCGTCCACCACAATGTCAGCCTGCATTCATTTCAACCCGGGAAAAAGAGACTCGGCAGGAGTGTCTCCTGCATTCAGCTGTACTACGCTAAGCTGCATATCAGAGACTGTCTCACTCTCCACAGTAATCTAAGCATGCTTCTTTTCTGTGTACCCGGCTCCAACCATCTCTATTAGGCAATCAAATCTATTAAAAATCTGTTGCTCATACTTAGCAAGTAGGGCTTGTACCGTGGCGGGGACATCCTCCTCCATAATCAGAGCAAGTTGCTGCCTTTGGAAATTAGATAGTGTGGGAGAGTTCTTCTATGTGCAAGTGCTCGGCCGAGACCCGCATACAATTGCTCAGGTTAGTTAGATGACCCTCAAGTGTAAATAATTCATAGGTCCATGTCAGGGAAAGGTGCATATACACAGTTAGTTGTTATGAAGCCATTACCATTTCTCACTGTTCTTTTAGCATATAATGAGGACACTCAGCTCTTAATAACCTCCCTAGTTATTCAGTAACTCTTTATGAGCACTGGTTTTGCCTGGGCTCCTTCTATTATTGACCGCATGGCTCAATCACTGCACCGTTTCACTCCAGGAGCCTGCAGCGTTCAGGAAAGTGCTCTGGATCCAATCCTAGTATCTCTGTAGGTGCTCTTATGTTCAGAGCACTGCTGGGTCTCCGTTAGTGTAGGTGAAAAGGATTGGATGCCTTGCTATTATCCCTTTACTCTGGGCTGTGCACGGAGCTGCTAAATTAAGCAGCCGACTGCATGTTCCCCCAAGCTCCGCCCAGTCTGCTCTGTGTCTTTTATCCAGTTATTTATCCATGAGCTAACATTTTCAGATATTCCCAGTCCCTTAATTTTGTACATTAATGTCTCATGTGGCCCTGTATCAAACACCTTTGCAAAATATAAGTAAATCACATCAACTGATTCCACTTTATCTATATTTTACTTACTTCCTCATAGAATCTAATTCGATTAGTTTGACATGATCTATTTCTCATAAAACCACGCTGATTTGAACGCATAATCTTGTTTACATGAATATACTTATCAATATAATCCCTTATAATCCCTTCAGGTATCTTCCCCACTATTTATATTAGACTAACTGCTTTATAGCCTCCTGGATCAGCCCTATTTCCCTTTTTGAAGAGTGGCACCACATCAGCTTTACACCAGTCCTGGGGTTCTATGGCTGAGGATAATGAGTCTTGAAAAAATAAGAGTAGAGGTTTGTCTATAACCGTGCTAAGTTCCCGTAAAAGCCTTAGGTGTATTCCATCTGGGCCAGGAGTTTTATTTACCTTAATATTATTGATTTTTTTCCTGATATCCTCTAGACATAACCCAGTTAATGGTATGGGCTGGCATGTTCTAGTTTGCTATTATTGTTATTATTTATTTATAAAGTGCCAACAGATTCCGCAGCGCTGTCCATGGGTACAAAGATAGAAGTACAACAGTGATACAATACCATATAAGACACCAGACAAAATTAAACAAACAAATACAGGGGGAATTGAGGGCCCTGTACACATGGGAACTTACAATCTAGATGGGTAGGAGAGTGAGAAACAGGAGGTGGGGACTGCAAAGGTGATAATTATGTAAGTGTGGAGTTAGAAGAGGGCAACTATTAGGCAAGTGTAATTCATTTGTTACTGATTTGGTGATAGGCTTTCCTGAACAAAAAGGTCTTTAGGGAGCGTTTAAAGGAGGAGAGGTTAGGGGAAAGTCTGACAGCTCGAGGAAGTCCGTTCCAGAGGGTTGTATAGTCCTGTAGTCTAGCATGGGAGGAGGTGATGGTAGAAGATGCAAGGAGCAGGTCATTGTTGGATCTTAGGAGGCGGGTTGGGCTGTTCCAAAGTATTGGTTCTTCTCTTGTGTATACTGAAGAAAATAATTGGTTTAGTACCTCAGGTTTCTCCCTGTCACTGTTAATCATGCTACCCTCCACACATTTAATGTACATATATTGTCCTTCTTAGATTTTTTTTGCCATTAATGTACTTAAAGAACCTTTCAGGGTTTGACTTAAAATCCATTGCAATTAATATTTCATTTTACATTTTGGCTAATTTGATTGTTTTTTTGCATGCTTTGTTACATTCCTTATAAATTTGGTATGTTAAGGCTGTACTATTTTCTTTGAAAAATACATTTTTTCACAACCTCACATTTTTATTTAGCCACATTGGCTTGGATTTATTTATTTTACTTTTATATCCATATGGTATGTGTTGGTATGTATATTTATTTAACAAAGTTTTAAATGTTATCCATTTATTCTCTGTATTTTTATTAAAGAATACTTTGTCCCAATTCATATTATTTAATGATTTCCTTAAATCATTGAATTTTGCTTTCTTAAAATTAAAAGACTTAGTTAAACCTTTAAGACACTGCTTATGAAAAGTGATTTCAAATGTGACCAGGTTATGATCACTGTTACCCAAATGTTCTTTGATTTCTATGTTTGATATTTTGGGGCTGATTTATTAAAACTTCAACTGTGACTGAGCTGGAAGTCCGCGTCAAATTAGACGCCAAGTTGATCCTTCCTAGTTAACACAATACTGCTTGCGTTATTCAAGCGTAATACAGATCAGCCGCTCCAGCGATTCCCCCGGCCCTCTGCAGATGTCAGAAATGACAAATCCGGCTTCCTCTATTCACGGCTTCCCCCCCTGGGGAATCTTGGCCTGATGCAATGCCGTGATTGGATGAAGCCAGATTCGTCATTTTGGACCCGCGAAGACGGCTTGCGACGGGCGGAGGAAGTGCTGGAGCAGCTGCCAGGATTAAAAGGTAAGTTTTTGAAGAAAATGTGTGAAATGTCAATTTTGATGAATTAAAGTGCCCTTGTTTTTAATAGGATTATAAAAAAATGGGCACTAATTAATCAAAATTGACCTTCACTTTAAGCAGAAAGGCATAGTCTACATAAAATTAAACTCATAAAGCAGCAATTATAATCACCTCTATAATGTTTTCCGATTATCATTGTTTGATTCCTTCTCTTGAACTGTTTTAGAATTTAAAGATTTAAAGGGACAGTCTAGTCAAAATTAAACTTTCATGATTCAGTTAAAGCATGCAATTTTAAACAACTTTCCAATTTACTTTTATGATTAAATTTGCTTTGTTCCCTTGGTGGCATTTTTGAAAAGCTAAACCTAGGTAGGCTCAAAATGATTTTTTAAACAGTTGAAAAACGCCTCTTAGCTCAGAGCATTTTGACACAGACAGTACTAGTTCATGTGTGTCATATAGATAACATTGTGCTCACTCCCGTGGAGTTATTTAGGAGTCTGCACTGATTGGCTAAACTGCATGTCTGTCAAAAGCACTGAGAAGGTTAATCACAGATATAAAAAATATGTTTATATAACTGTGTTGGTTATGCAAAACTGGGGAATGGGTAATAAAGTGATTATCTATCTTTTTAAATAATAAGAATTATGGTGTAGACTGTCCGGACTGTCCCTTTAATCTAAAAGGCCAGCCCATGATTTTAACACCTGTGTTGTATTGGCCTTGAAATAGAGACTCCAATCAGGAAACAATACACAGGTGTAGCACAAATACTGGGCCAGCACTTGAAATTGCATCATTTGTGAATGAAAATAAAATAAAAGATGAAAAAGACGTAAATATGTTTGCAAAGAATATTAGAAATAAAACATAAATATACACAAGTATGTGCATTGTGCAAAGAGATAGGTACATATTTGAGCATTAAGAATCTTATAAAATTTAGTATAAAAAGATAGAAGCTTTTTGCAAAAAAATATATATACACAGGTACATTTCTATGATATTTATTGTTTGTTAACGTATAAATATAGCTATTTCAAGGATATTAATAGATGAAAAATAAAAGATTAGCTTTAGAATAATGTGCTTGTTGATGGACAGGAATGAAATGGTATAAATAAAGTTAAAAGAAGAATACAAAACCATCTTCATTTGATGGACATTCAAGGTAGATCATTTGATACATAAGGATATCCGCGACATCGATGACTCTTATTTATCAACAGTCCGATGCTAATGGCGCCGGACTTGACGCACGTGTTTTTGACAGACTTGTTGATAAAAAAGTCAGTTGAATGTAGATTCGCGCCAGCAATGTATGGCGAGCATATAGCCCATGGCGAATGCGTTGAGATTGACGTCTTGATAAATAAGCCCCTATATCTGTATTGTTTGATAGCGCTAAATCCAATACAGCTTTATACTTAGCTCCTCTATTAATTGTGACAAGATGTTAACTGGCTATAGTTTGTGCTAGTTGTCATGATAAACTTTCAAAAGCAGACAATATTTCCATTAGTAATAATCCATTACCTGTTGTTGTTCCTTCAACATCTAATGTTCAGGATATTCCTGTTAATGTGAGAGAATTTGTTTCTAATTCCATTCAGAAGGCTTTGTCTGTCATACCACCTTCTAATAAACGTAAAAGGTCTTTTAAAACTTCTCATAAATTTGATGAATTTTTAAATGACCAACAGCATTCTGATTTATCTATCTCTGATGAGGATCTATCTGGTTCAGAAGATTCTACCTCAGATATTAACACTGACAAATCCTCATATTTATTTAAAATGGAGTATATTCGTTCCTTATTAAAAGAGGTGTTGATTGCATTAGATATAGAGGAGAATAGTCCTCTTGATATTAAAACCAGTAAACGTTTAAATTCGTTTTTTAAACCTCATGTAGTTATTCCAGAGTTTTTTCCAGTTCCTGATGCTATTTCAGATGTAATGTCTAGGGAATGGAATAGACTGGGTACTTCTTTTACTCCTTCTTCAAGGTTTAAGAAACTGTATCCTCTGCCAACTGATAGATTGGAGTTTTGGGAAAAGATCCCTAAAGTTGATGGGTCCATTTCTACTCTTGCTAAACGTACTACTATTCCTACGGCAGATAGTACTTCTTTTAAAGATCCTTTAGATAGGAAACTTGAATCTTTTCTAAGGAAGGCTTATTTATGTTCAGGTCATCTTCTTAGGCCTGCTATTTCTTTGGATGATGTTGCTGCTGCTTCAACCTTTTGGTTGGAAACTTTAGCACAACAAGTACCAGATCATAATGTGTATAGCATTGTTAAGTTAATTCAACATGCTAATAATTTCATTTGTGATGCCATTTTTGATATCATTAGAATTGATGTAAGATATATGTCTTTAGCTATATTAGCTATAAGAGCTTTATGGCTTAAATCTTGGAATGCTGATATGACTTCTAAATCAACGTTGCTATCTCTCTCTTTCCAAGGTAATAAATTATGTGGTTCTCAGTTGGATTCTATTATTTCAACTGTCACTGTGGGGAAGGGAGCTTTTTTGCCTCAGGATAAAAAAAATCTAAGGGTAAATTTAGGGCTGCTACCGTTTTCGTTCCTTTCGTCAAAATAAGGAACAGAAATCTGACCCTTCCCCTAAGGGAACGGTTTCCAATTGGAAGCCTTCTCCAGTCTGGAATAAATGCAAGCCATTTAAAAAATCTAACTCAGCCCCCAAGTCCGCATGAAGGTGCGGCCCTCATTCCAGCACAGCTGGTAGGGGGCAGACTAAGATTTTACAAGGATGTTTGGATCAATTCAATCCAAAATCATTGGATTCAGAACATTATTTCTCAAGGGTACAGAATAGGATTCAAAGTAAGACCGCCTGTGAGAATTTTTTTTCTCTCACGCATCCCGGTGAACCCAGTAAAGGCTCAGGCTTTCCTGAAGTGTGTTTCAGACCTAGAGGTATCTGGGGTAATTGTGCCAGTTCCTTTTCAGGAATGGGGTCTGGGGTTTTATTCAAATCTTTTCATTGTTCCAAAGAAGGAGAATTCTTTCAGACCAGTTTTGGATCTAAAAATTTTGAATCGTTATGTAGGAATACCAACATTCAAGATGGTGACTATAAGAACTATTCTGCCTTTTGTTCAGCAAGGGCATTATATGTCCACAATAGACTTACAGGATGCATATCTTCATATTCCGATTCATCCAGATCACTATCAGTTCCTGAGATTCTCTTTTCAAGACAAGCATTACCAATTTGTTGCTCTTCCTTTTGGCCTAGCAACAGCTCCAAGGATCTTTTCAAAGGTTCTCGGTGCCCTACTCTCTGTAATCAGAGAGCGGGGTATTGCGGTGTTTCCTTATTTGGACGATATCTTGGTACTTGCTCAGTCTTTACATTCTGCAGAATCTCACACGAATCAACTAGTGTTGTTTCTTCAAAGACATGGTTGGAGGATCAATTTACCAAAAAGTTCCTTGATTCCTCAGACAAGGGTAACCTTTTTAGGATTCCAAATAGATTCAGTATCCATGACTTTGTCTCTAACAGACAAAAGACGTCTGAAATTGATTTCAGCTTGTCGAAACCTTCAGTTTCAATCATTCCCTTCAGTAGCTATGTGCATGGAGGTTTTCGGTCTCATGACTGCAGCATCGGAAGCGATCCCCTTTGCTCGTTTTCACATGAGACCTCTTCAGCTTTGCATGCTGAGTCAATGGTGCAGGGATTATACAAAGATATCACAATTAATATCCTTAAATCCCAATGTTCGACTATCTCTGACTTGGTGGTTAGATCACCATCATTTAGTTCAAGGGGCTTCTTTTGTTTGTCCAGCTTGGACTGTGATCACAACAGATGCAAGTCTTTCAGGTTGGGGAGCTGTCTGGGGATCTCTGACAGCGCAGGGGGTTTGGAAGTCTCAAGAGGCGAGATTACCAATCAATATTTTGGAACTCCGTGTGATTCTCAGAGCTCTTCAGTTTTGGCCTCTTCTGAAGAAAGAACCGGTTATTTGTTTTCAAACAGACAATGTCACAACCATGGCATATGTCAATCATCAAGGTGGGACTCACAGTCCTCAAGCTATGAAAGAAGTATCTCGGATACTTGCATGGGCGGAATCCAGCTCCTGTCTAATTTCTGTGGTCCATATCCCAGGTATAGACAATTGGGAAGCGGATTATCTCAGTCGCCAGACTTTACATCCGGGAGAGTGGTCTCTTTACCCAGATGTGTTTTTTCAGATTGTTCAGATGTGGGGGCTTCCAGAAATAGATCTGATGGCTTCTCATCTAAACAAGAATCTTCCCAGGTATCTGTCCAGGTCCAGGGATCGTCAGGCGGAAGCAGTGGATGCGTTGACTCTTCCTTGGAGTTTTCAACCTGCTTATATCTTTCCACATCTAGTTCTTCTTCCAAGAGTGATTTCCAAAATCATAATGGAGCGTTCATTTGTACTGCTGGTGGCTCCAGCATGGCCTCACAGGTTTTGGTATGCGGATCTTGTTCGGATGTCCAGTTGCCAACCTTGGCCACTTCTGTTAAGGCCAGACCTTCTATCTCAAGGCCCATTTTTTCATCAGGATCTCAAATCATTAAAATTGAAGGTATGGAGATTGAACGCTTAGTGCTTAGTCATAGAGGTTTCTCTGACTCAGTGATTAATACTATGTTGCAGGCTCGTAAATCTGTATCTAGAAAGATTTATTACAGAGTTTGGAAGGCTTACATTTCATGGTGTTCTTCTCATAAATTCTCTTGGCATTCTTTTAGAGTTCCTAGAATTTTACAGTTTCTTCAGGATGGTTTAGATAAGGGTTTGTCTGCAAGTTCCTTGAAAGGACAAATCTCTGCTCTTTCTGTTCTGTTCCACAGAAAAATTGCTAATCTTCCTGATATTCATTGTTTTGTACAGGCTTTGGTTCGTATCAAGCCTGTCATTAAGTCAATCTCTCCTCCTTGGAGTCTTAATTTGGTTTTGAGGGCTTTACAGGCTCCTCCGTTTGAGCCTATGCATTCTCTGGACATTAAATTACTTTCTTGGAAAGTATTGTTCCTTTTGGCCATTTCTTCTGCTAGAAGAGTTTCTGAATTATCTGCTCTTTCTTGTGAGTCTCCTTTTCTGATTTTTCATCAGGATAAGGCAGTTTTGTGGACTTCATTTAAATTTTTACCTAAAGTTGTGAATTCCAACATTAGTAGATAAATTGTTGTCCCTTCATTGTGTCCTAATCCAAAGAATTCTCTGGAGAGATCTTTACATTCTTTGGATGTGGTTAGAGCTTTGAAATATGATGTTGAAGCTACTAAAGATTTCAGAAAGACTTCTAGTCTATTTGTTATCTTTTCTGGTTCTAGGAAAGGTCAGAAGGCTTCTGCCATTTCTTTGGCATCTTGGTTAAAGCTTTTAATTCATCATGCTTATTTGGAGTCGGGTAAATCCCCGCCTCAGAGGATTACGGCTCATTCTACTAGGTCAGTTTCTACTTCCTGGGCTTTTAAGAATGAAGCTTCTGTTGTTCAGATTAGCAAAGCAGCAACTTGGTCTTCTTTGCATACTTTTACTAAATTCTACCATTTTGATGTTTTCTCTTCTTCAGAAGCAGTTTTTGGTAGAAAAGTACTTCAGGCAGCTGTTTCAGTTTGATTCTTCTGCTTATAATTTCAGTTTTTTTCATTATAAAGATTAAAACTTTTGATTTGGGTTGTGGATTTATTTTTCAGCAGAATTTGGCTGTCTTTATTTGTATCCCTCCCTCTCTAGTGATTCTTGCGTGGAGTTCCACATCTTGGGTACTTGCTATCCCATACGTCACTAGCTCATGGACTCTTGCCAATTACATGAAAGAAAACATAATTTATGTAAGAATTTACCTGATAAATTCATTTATTTCATATTGGCAAGAGTCCATGAGGCCCACCCTTTTTGTGGTGGTTATGATTTTTTTGTATAAAGCACAATTATTCCAATTCCTTGTTGATGCTTTCGCTCCTTTCTTATCACCCCACTTCTTGGCTATTCGTTAAACTGAATTGTGGGTGTGGTGGGGGGTGTATTTATAGGCATTTTGAGGTTTGGGAAACTTTGCCCCTCCTGGTAGGAATGTATATCCCATACGTCACTAGCTCATGGACTCTTGCCAATATGAAAGAAATTAATTTATCAGGTAAATTCTTAGATAAATTATGTTTTTTAGTGTAGACTGTCCCCTTAAAGACTCAATTACTCTTGTGAAGTATCTCATATGGGGGTTGTGTCTCACTATTTCAAAGCTAAATATTTTTTTTTCTTTAAAGTGAATGTAAAATTTAATGAATAAGTGTCGGTTTTTAAAAATACTCTTAAAAGCAGGGGCACTTTTATTCATTAAACTTTACATTGAAGCTTCTTTTTTAAATACTTACCTTTCATTATGGAAAGCAGACCGGTGATCCTCTGGCCCGCAGCTCCTGCTGTAGTTAGCAGATCGATGATGAATCCGGCTTCCTCCAAACCAGTTTTGTCATCGATCTGCTATCTACAGCAGGAGCTGCGGGCGGAGGATCGATGGTCTGCTTTCCATAAAGAAAGGTAAGTATTTTAAAAATAAGCTTCAATGTAAAGTTTAATGAATGAAAGTGCCCCTGTTTTTAAGAGTATTTTTAAAAACAATTACTTAAAGGGACAGTCTACAATAGAATTGTTATTGTTTTAAAAGACAGATAATCTCTTTATTACCCATTCCCCAGTTTTGCATAACCAACATTGTTATATTAAAGGGACAGTTTACTCAAACTTTTTCTCCCCTTTAATTTGTTCCTAATGATCCACTTTACCTGCTGGAGTGTATTAAATTGTTTACAAGTATTTCCATTACCCTTATATTGGCATTTGAAATAGTTTATTTATCCTGTGGTATCCCAACCCATCCTGAAAGTTTTTGGCATCAAAGCCAAGCTGTTTTAACACAGCCAGTAGAAGAAATTACATTCCCAGTGGGTTATAGAAGAGATAAGGTATTGGTGATTGGTTTATGGACAGATATAAGATAAAGAAGCAGGTATATGTACACAATGTGATAAATTAATGAGATCTGATTATACCTACAAGGTCAACCCATTTTATTAGGTTGTGACTTCAAAACACAAGATCAGCTAATTCATATACACAAATAACATTTTACAGGTGTTTCTGTGATACCAGTATTCTTAGCAATGGAACTAGTTCTATGTAACAAGAGGTAAATTTTCATGAGATAGACACTGCTCCATTGATTATAACATTACGGAGAGTACCCTTAACTCATAGAGGTGATAAGGGGCAGTGTTAGGTGTTGTTTTCAGGGGGGGAGTGTCAGTCAGGACAAGGCCTCGGGCACACTGTACCAACTGAAAATGAATATATTATTTGATAAGGATATCCTAGAGAACAGCACTTCAGACCACGCAGCAATGAGTCTAAAACTATTCTCCTTTATTGAAAGATACAAGGCATGTCTTATAGATGACAATTACAGCATATGGGGTTAACATAATGACACGTTATGACCACGTCATTTTACACAGTGTTTGTCAGGAAAAATACTAGCTAGAAACAATATTTCTATAGTCATAATAAGAAATGCATCTAGGACCAAAGCAAGGTTATTTGAGATAGTGTTTTCCAGGCACCTTGCCCAGAACATCTGCAAGGCCAAAACTTGCTCTAACACACTAATAACTAATATGTATTTCTACAGAATGATTGCTATAATACATATTATTCAGACAAGATGGATGACAAAGACAAAATAGCAGTTAAGAACAAGATGGCGCTTGTCATGCTAACAATAATTCCTAACAGGCAGGTACAGAACGAAAGCTGTAATGTTTCAGTTGCAATGGTGTGACCAGTATTTTAGGATCTATTTGTTTCACAAATGGGTTTAATTTATGTTTAAATATATTTTTATTACTTTTTAAGGATGAATCATAATACATATATATTAATATCTGTTCCTCTTATGCCCTCTGTAGGGAGGTATCTCGGGGGTCAGATTTACAACAGTAAACAAGGATGGATAGTCACATCTATCAAAATAACACAGAGCTAGTTATTTCTCAATGTATAATTACAACAATACGACATCAACTTAACTGAAACAGCTACAATGTCCAAGGATCTTTAAAAACTGTCGGTTCCATCCGTATTATTTCCGTGTTGAGCTTAATGTATTGCGAGACTATCTCTTCTGTTTAACAGTCTTGCTCTTATTTCCTATAATAATTTATTTCAACTAACTCTTCGAGAACAGATATACATTAACATCCATAAATGCCAACAATATAGAAATAAAAAATAAATGAAAAAAGAGAATGGGGGACGGGAACAAAGAGAGGGGAGAAGGGGCAAGGGGAAGATTATGGTTAGATAAAGAATCTAACTCCCGTCTTACAATATTTGGCTATACATGTCCTAGTTACCGTGCATAAAATTCTAATAAATGTGTTGATATATTTGTTATAGGAGTTTATATATTCGTGTAGTCGGGCCTGTTGTATTGTAAGATTGAGTCTTTCCTCTAGAGCCTGGCTGAGAAATGACAACAGCTGTTCCCATATTTTTTTTACTTCCCTGCAGTCCCACCACATATGTCTATATGTTCCTAGTTGTCCGCATCCTCTGTAACATAGTCTGTTTCCTTGTGGATGCATATGTGCCGTTCTCATGGGTGTCAGATACCATTGAAAGATGGTCTTAGTAATGTTTTCTCTGAGGTCCATGCTCAGAAGACCCTTGTCAGCCCTTTGAAACAATTCCTCCCATTCCTCTATTTCTTTATGTTTATGTAAATCTCTTTCCCATGCTAGCATAATAGAAGTTTTGCAGGCTCTCTGAGAGGACTGTATGGTCGTGTAGAGGATGAAGATGGTGTGTCTATTGCGTCCTTCGGTATTACATAAAGTTTCTATAGCTGTGGGAGTAATGTTCCTGGATTTCTTCAAGTAAGTCTGTATAGCCGAGTTCACCTGAAGGTATATGTACCAATGCAATTGCATTGGGTCCAGTTTTGTCTGTAGTTGGTTATATGATAATGTTGTTCTGCCCGTCACACAGTCTGCTACCCTGTATAATCCCTTATTCTCACATTTCCTAATTTGGGACCATAGGTCACTAGGTAATATAAATCAAATTGGAATGAACAAAGAGTGTTGTGGAAGGAGATTATTTTTAGTTCTTATTTTCCTCCAAGTCACTATCATGAGGTCTGCAGTAAAAGGTCCAGAGGACCTCCCCCCACATTGTGAGCCCTCTGGGTCACAGATGATTGAGTCTGTCTCGCCCCATCCACCCAGTTCTGCTTCCAGGGATGGCCATATAATATCTTTGGATCTCTTTAGAAGTAAGGTATCTTGGGCCACTCTGGAAACGTTTTGTTCCCTCTTATAAAGGTTAGTATGTCGGTCTGTAGTGTTTCTAATTCTGCTTTGATAATTTTGATGAGCAAAGCCCGAAACACATATAGGATCCGTGGGAGGGTATTAATTTTCACTGCGGCTACTCTGCCTAGCCAGGAAAAGTTATAGTTTCTCCATTTTGACAGATCTTGTCTTATTTGCCTGAATAGTGGGGTATAGTTAAATCTATAAAGTTGCTGTGTGTGAATTGGGAGGTGGATCCCCAGGTATTTTAATGAGCGTTTCATCCATCTAAAGTTAAAGCTTGTTTTTAATATTATCTGGGTTTGATCGGAATGTGCTATTGATAGGGCTTCGCATTTTTCTGGGTTTATCTTAAATCCTGATATTGTTGAGAAGATCTCTAAAGTGTCACAAAGGTTAGGTAATGATATAACTGGCTTAGTGATTGTCAGTAAGATGTCGTCCGCAAAGAGAGCTAGTTTATATTCTGATGTGCCTATCCTGGCCCCGCTATGTCCGGGTGTAAACGGATCCTGACTGCTAGTGGCTCTATACAGAGGGCGAAAAGCAATGATGAGAGAGGGCAACCCTGTCTAGTGCTGTTGCGGATTGGAAAGGTTTTCGACTTATAGCCTGTTGAGGTTACTTGAGCCCCTGGGGAAGAGTATATAGCTCTCAGGGCTTTTATAAAGGGGCCTCTGAAGCCCATCTTATGTAGTGTTAGGAACATAAATTCCCAATTGATTCTATCAAACGCCTTCTCAGCATCCAGGGATAGGAGCAGAGAAGGTGTTTGTGTCTCTCCCAGAGTCTGAATCAAGTTAGTTATCCTTTGTATATTATCTGGGGCTTCCTTACCCTTGATGAAACCCACCTGGTCCGGGTGAACCCTGTGGGGAAGAATCATTTTAAGTCTATTCGCTATTATTTTCATGAAAATTTTTAGATCTTGGTTGATCAGGGATATTGGGCGGTAGTTTTGGCATTTTTTATGATCTCTAGCTGGTTTAGGTATCACCACAATCTTTGCATTCAATAGTTCCGGTGGGACAGGGTTGCCCTGCATTAAATAATTACAAAATTTGGTAAGGTGGGGGATCAATGTAGTTTTAAATAATTTATAATATTCGCCCGGGAAACCACCTGGCTGCTTTGCCTGGTTTAAGATCTTTGATGGCCCCCAGCACTTCTAGGTTGGAAATAGGAGCATTCAAAGTATCCCCTTACTCCTCAGAGATAGTTTGTAGTGGGGTATGGGCGAAAAAAGTAGAAGCAAGGTTCATTGTCTCTGTGTTGTGGTCAACCTAATTCACTATAATAGTTTGCAAAAGTGTCCACTATCTCTTGTGGGTGCGACGTCGTAGTGTTATGCAGTGTTTCAATTAAAGGAATCGCTGAGGCTCTACATCTTTCCCTTATTTTGAAAGCCATATATTTATCTGGTTTATTCGCGACTATGAAGTATTGTGATTTCAATTTTTGGATGGCCCTGGCTGCCTGTGAGTTAAGAAGGGCAGCCAAAGCGGCCTTTTTAGTGTGAAGAGCATGTAGAGTAGCTTTCCTGTTGGTGAGTCTGTGTTGTGGCTCTAAATATTTTATTTCTTTATATAACTGTGTCATATGTTGTTTGTGTCTCTTACTTTGTAAAGCTTTTCCTTGTCATCATGTTTTTGGGGATGTTTAAGATATGTGGGGTCATAGGTCCAAGATCTGCTTCTTTGTGGATCCCAGAGTCCCTCCAATTGAAGGGTAATAATTGAGTGATCTGACCATACGCAAGCGTGAATTTGAGAGCTTTGTAATAGGGGTTGTAGTACCTGACTAGTGTATATATAATCTATTCTTTTATAGGACTTATGTGCTGCCAAATAGAATGTGGTATCAGATGTTAAGCCATAGAGAGTATGCCATGTTTCGATTAAGGAATGAGGCGAGGGGAATCTTGTATTGATTTGACTATGCGATTATGTCATAGATTTTTACTGGTCAAGGGTTTATTGTTAGGCGAGTTGAGTAGAGTCATAGTAATGTTGAAATCACCTGTTAAGATGATTTTAGTTTGTGACCATTGTGTGAGTAACTGTGAGATATGTCTAAAAAATTGTGTTGATTCTCGTTTGGTGTGTATATATTGCATAAGGTTACTTCTGAATCTAGCACTTGGCCCTTAACAATCAGGTATCTCCCTTCGGTATCTGCTATTGTATATTCATGTATAAAGTTGATTGAGGAGTGTATAAGAATGGTAGTGCCTCTTTTTTTGGTCGGTGCAGTTGCGTTGTATTGTATGTTGAAATGTTTTGCCCAGTATTTAGGTATGTTGTCTTTAAGTAGGTGTGTCTCTTGGAGGAAAAGCAGATTAGCTTGTAAGGATATATATTGTGACATCGCTATCTTTCTCTTAGTGTCTGTGTTTAATCCCCTAACGTTATGGGATAGTATTTTTCATTTAGGAATCATAGATGTTGGACTAGTTTGGTAAGAAGTGCAAATGTTTAATTACCTGTGGGTTATAGGTCTTATCTCTTAGATGAGGTCCTTGTTGTGAGTCTTTATAGGATCTGGCGGCTGTCACTGTGTCATCACTGGGGGGAGAAAGGAGGCTAGAAAATAGAAAAAAACGTGAAAAATAAATAAACCATCATTAAGTCCTTAACAGTTGGACTACTAGGTCGTGAACATTTTGGTAACATTTGAACCGTCTAACAAATATGCTAGGGGGAACCCTGTTCTGTTAACATCTTGTGGTGTCTAAAACTATAACATTTATTAACTCTCCCATAGCGGGAGGATCTTGAAAATCTCAGTAGTATAGCGGGTAAAAGATTTACTTATTGAGTGTCCACTAATTGAGCTGAGTTCATTGGTGTTTTCCTCTTTCACTTTTCTTTCTATTTGAGAGAATGCTTAGAAGTGAAAAAGTTCTTTCTTTGATTTTATGGATCTCTATGATATATCTTAGGACACCTTCCCTCTTGTTTCTTTTGTCTTTTGTCTCTTGTAATTGATTTTCTGCCACTTGCTGTCGGTCTGGGTTGTTTAAAATCGCTTTACGCGATTCTATAAGAGGTAGAGTGGGCATCTCCAAATCTAAGGTCTTGCAGATCTCCGGGATGTCCTCCGGGTCTTTGACAGTGATTATCTTAGAGTCCTTTGTTATGATCAGGGCAAACGGGAACCCCCATTTATATTGTATCTGGTGTTTCCTAAGTAATGTTGTTAAAGGGCAGAGTGCCCCCCTTCTCTGCAGAGTCCTAATACTAAGGTCTTGGTAGAATTGGATCACGTTGCCTTGAAATTTGAACGTGGGGTTCCTTCTGGCAGCCTGTAGGATCTTTTCTTTGTCAGGGAAAAAAGTAAGCTTAATCACAATGTCTCTAGGAGGAAGACCGTTTTTCGGTTTAGCTTTTAGAGCTCTGTGTGCTCTTTCTATATGGAAAATGTAGTCTGGTGGAGTATTTGTAATTTGGGTGAAGAGTTGAGTTATGTAAGCAGGGATATCTTTGGTAGTCACCTCTTCTGGCACTCCTTTGAGTCTGATGTTGTTCCTTCTGCTCCTATTTTCTAGGTCTTCCATTTTATCTTGGAATTCTTCTAGAGTTTGTTGTTGTGAGGAGACTAGTTGTGAGACTTCATTTAGTTGTTCGACCATTGAATCTTTTTGGTCTTCCAGTGTTTCTATTCTGTTGCCCATATCCATTAAGTCAGATTTAATTTCAGAAAGACTATTAGTTACTGAGGAGTGTATAGTGTCAATCTTCTTCCACAATTTCTCAAAATGTGATGTCTTTCTTGGAAACCAAATTTTTGAGGTCAGCTTTTGTTAAGGGGCTTTTGTCTTCTGTATGTTGTAGGGAATCAGAGTCCGATTCCTCTTCTATTTCAGTATCTTTAGATAATTTACTGGTCTGAGAAGGTTTAAAGAATGTAGACATATCTGTAGGTTTTATGTTTTTGTCAACCTTTGCTGATCTTCTAGAGGCCATCTCTAAGACAGCAAGGCCTGGAGTTATCTTTGTTTGCCCCTGCTGTGGGGGAAGCACTCAGCTTTTTCTTAAAGCAGGTACAAGTCAATATCAACAGTATGCAGGGGTGGTTGCAGCAAGAGGTTACAAGTGACCCAGTGCCTCTCTCAGTTTTGATGATTAGGCATAAACTTTCATCAGCAAATCCAGCAAGCAGATTCTATTACAGTCCCATATAAGACTAGAAGGAGAGTTGCAGCTTTATATCATAGTCTGAGCTCAGAGTTAGTTCCCCCTGCATGTTGTCCTTTTTAATTACATATCTATTGTTCTTCCACAGAATATTTGTCTTTATTTAGCTAACTACAGTGTTGTATATGTTCTAGATGGACCAAAAGGAGGATGTGTGGTCCGGTCTCCTCTTCCTGCCCTTATGTCTGTGTCGTTGTTCTGATCTTGGAGAAGGCTCTCTCTCAGTAAGTGTAATGGGGTGATCTGAATTATTATCCCTGGTGTTATCCTACTCCTCTGTAGCCTCTCTGTGACACCTATATATGGATGCTGCTAGTGACTGCTTTATTATATTGCCCCCTGATAGACTGCTGGTTTCTCTATAATACTGTCCTATACGGGAGCGGTGTGTGGCGTACTTACTTTTTAGGCTCAAGATGGCACCTCCCTCTCCGCTGGCCTGCGGTCCTGCAGTCTCGTTGCTATCTTTCTTCTGTGTCGGGGGCCTGCACCTTGGCAGCACCATCGAAGGAATCTCTGCTGGTAAGGGGGGGTTTGTGGGATAGAGCCCACGGCCTCTGTGGTATTTGTCACTTGTGGGGGACCGCTTTCTGGCTACTTATAGGATCATTGGCGGCACTCTCCGATAGCCTCCCTGCTATTCTCAGCTACCGTTTCAGTAGCTCGTGATACCCCTGGTTTGGAATTGATCAATGCCGTATGATCCCTGATGGCTCCCGAGGGCTGGTTCCTCTCTCCGCCAGTTCCGGCGGCTGTAGGCCTCAATCCGGTGACGTTGCTGAAATCAAACAGCACTCAGGAGGTTCAGGTGGAAAAGCGCCTTCAGGTTGAATCAGGACGTCTCCTCTCTGTTATAATACTTAATTTGTCCCAATAATGGGTTTTCTGCCACTTTTAGATGGTTTACAATAATCTTCTATCCCAAATGGGTTTAATTTAAACGATAGGAAACCCAAAAAATATTTCTCCTGTTCAGTGTAGTCAGTCCACGGGTCATCCATTACTTATGGGATTATAACTCCTCCCTAACAGGAAGTGCAAGAGGATCACCCAAGCAGAGCTGCTATATAGCTCCTCCCCTCTACGCCATATCCAGTCATTCTCTTGCACCTAACTAAAGATAGGACGTGTGAGAGGACTGTGGTGTGTAAAACTTAGTTTTTATTTCTTCAATCAAAAGTTTGTTATTTTAAACGGCACCGGAGTGTGTTGTTTGTTCTCAGGCAGCATTAGAAGAAGAATCTACCTGAGTTTGTCTATGATCTTAGCGGTCGTAACTAAGATCCACTTGCTGTTCTCTGCCATTCTGAGGAGTGAGGTAACTTCAGAACAGGGGATAGCATGCAGGGCCCTTACCTCCATGAATGGAATTGACTGAGAAAATACTGCTAATACCGATGTAATATAAGTGCAGCCTTAAATGCAGTAGTAGCGACTGGTATCAGGCTGATATGTATGTATGTATACTCTGAGGTATTTCTGGGGAATGGAATTTCACTAAGAAAATACTGTCAATATTAAAGTAATATTTGAGCCTGCACTGCAGTGAAAGCGACTAGCAGCAGGCTTATTAATAACACTTCATAATTTTCAATTTTTAAAACGTTTACTGGCATGTTAATTGTTTTTTCTGAGGTACTTGGTGATAAAACTTTATGGGCATGATTTTTACCACATGGCTGTCGTTTTTTTCTGAATAAAGACAGTTTACTGAGCTTCCCCACTGTTGTAATATGAGTGGGAGGGGCCTATTTTAGCGCTTTATTGCGCAGTAAAAATTGAGGGAGGTAATCAGTCACAGCAGACCTGTGACAGTGTGTTTGACTGTGATAAAAACGTTTATTATTTCAACTGTTATCCGTTTTGGGTATTAAGGGGTTAATCATCCTTTTGCTGGTGGGTGCAATCCTCTGCTAACTTTATACATTTTCTGCTAAAATTTGGTTGTTTTAACATATTTCGTTCATTGTTAATTCAACTGTGTCACATTTTTATGTTTTCTTAAAAGCGCAGTAGCGTTTTTTATATAGCTTGTAAATTTATTTAAAAGTTTTTTTCCAAGCTTGCTAGTGTTATTGCTAGTCTGTTTAAACATGTCTGACACAAATTAATCTGTTTGTTCACTATGTTTAAAGGCCAATGTGGAGCCCAATAGAAATTTGTGCACTCAATGTATAGATGTTACTTTGAATAAAAGTCAAACTTTATATGTTAAAAAAATATCACCAGACAACGAGGGGGAAGTTATGCCGACTAACTCTCCTCACATGTCAGTACCTTCGCCTCCCGCTCAGGAGGTGCGTGATATTGTGGCGCCAAGTACATCAGGGCGGCCCATACAAATCACTTTGCAAGACATGGCTAATGTTATGACTGAAGTACTATCTAAATTGCCAGAATTAAGAGGTAAACGCAATCACTCTGGGGTAAGAACAAAGTGCGCTGATAATAATAGAGCCATGTCTGATACTGCGTCACAATTTGCAGAACATGAGGACGGAGAGCTTCATTCTGTGGGTGACGGATCTGATCCAAGTAAACTGGATTCAGACATTTAAAATTTTAAATTTAAGCTTGAGAACCTCCGTGTATTACTAGGGGAGGTATTAGCGGCTCTGAATGATTGTAACACGGTTGCAATTCCAGAGAAAGTATGTAGGCTGGATAAATATTTTGCGGTACCGGCGTGTACTGATGTTTTTCCTATGCCTAAAAGGCTTACAGAAATTGTTAACAAGGAGTGGGATAGACCCGGTGTGCCCTTTTCACCCCCTCCTATATTTAGAAAAATGTTTCCAATAGACGCCACCACACGGGACCTATGGCAGACGGTCCCTAAGGTGGAAGGAGCAGTTTCTACTCTGGCTAAGCGCACCACTATCCCGGTGGAGGATAGCTGTGCTTTTTCAGATCCAATGGATAAAAAGTTAGAGGGTTACCTTAAGAAAATGTTTGTTCAGCAAGGTTTTATATTACAACCCCTTGCATGCATCGCGCCTGTCACTGCTGCAGCGGCATTCTGGTTTGAGTCTCTGGAAGAGACCCTTAGCACAGCTCCATTGGATGAGATTATGAAAAAGCTTAAAGCCCTTAAGCTAGCTAATTCATTTATTTCTGATGCCGTAGTACACTTAACCAAACTTACGGCTAAAAACTCCGGATTCGCCATTCAAGCGCGTAGAGCGCTGTGGCTTAAATCCTGGTCAGCTGATGTGACTTCTAAATCTAAATTGCTTAATATTCCTTTCAAAGGGCAGACATTATTCGGGCCCAGCTTGAAAGAAATTATCGCTGACATTACTGGAGGTAAGGGCCATGCCCTGCCTCAAGACAGGGCCAAACCAAAGGCTAAACAGTCTAATTTTCGTGCCTTTCGTAACTTCAAAGCAGGAGCAGCATCAACTTCCTCCGCTCCAAGACAGGAAGGAACTGTTGCTCGCTTCAGACAGGGCTGGAAACCTAACCAGTCCTGGAACAAGGGCAAGCAGGCCAGTAAACCTGCTGCTGCCCCTAAGACAGCATGAAGTGAGGGCCCCCGATCCGGAAACGGATCTAGTGGGGGGCAGACTTTCTCTCTTCGCCCAGGCTTGGGCAAGAGATGTCCAGGATCCCTGGGCGTTGGAGATCATATCTCAGGGATATCTTCTGGACTTCAAAGCTTCTCCTCCTCAAGGGAGATTTCATCTTTCAAGGTTATCAGCAAACCAGATAAAGAAAGAGGCGTTTCTACGCTGTGTACAAGACCTCTTACTAATGGGAGTGATCCACCCAGTCCCGCGGACGGAACACGGGCAAGGATTCTATTCAAATCTGTTTGTGGTTCCCAAAAAAGAGGGAACCTTCAGACCAATCTTGGACTTAAAGATCCTAAACAAATTCCTAAGAGTTCCATCGTTCAAAATGGAAACTATTCGAACCATCTTACCCATGATCCAAGAGGGTCAGTACATGACCACAGTGGATTTAAAGGATGCCTACCTTCACATACCAATTCACAAGGATCATTACCGGTATCTAAGATTTGCCTTCCTAAACAGGCATTACCAGTTTGTAGCTCTTCCCTTCGGGTTAGCTACGGCTCCAAGAATCTTTACAAAGGTTCTGGGCTCTCTTCTGGCGGTACTAAGACCGCGAGGCATAGCGGTAGCTCTGTACCTAGACGACATTCTGATACAAGCGTCAAGTTTCCAAACTGCCAAGTCTCATACAGAGTTAGTTCTGGCATTTCTAAGGTCACATGGGTGGAAGGTGAACGTAGAAAAGGGTTCTCTATTGCCACTCACAAGAGTTCCCTTTCTAGGGACTCTTATAGATTCTGTAGAAATGAAAATTTACCTGACGGAGGACAGGTTATCAAAACTTCTAAATGCTTGCCGTGTCCTTCATTCCATTCAACACCCGTCAGTGGCTCAGTGCATGGAGGTAATCGGCTTAATGGTAGCGGCAATGGACATAGTACCATTTGCGCGCCTGCATCTCAGACCGCTGCAATTGTGCATGCTAAGTCAGTGGAATGGGGATTACTCAGATTTGTCCCCTCTGCTAAATCTGGATCAAGAGACCAGAGATTCTCTTCTATGGTGGCTTTCTCGGCCACATCTGTCCAAGGGGATGCCCTTCCGCAGGCCAGATTGGACGATTGTAACAACAGACGCCAGCCTTCTAGGTTGGGGCGCAGTCTGGAATTCCCTGAAGGCTCAGGGATCATGGACTCAGGAGGAGAGACTCCTTCCAATAAACATTCTGGAATTAAGAGCAATTTTCAATGCTCTTCTGGCTTGGCCTCAGTTAGCAACTCTGAGGTTCATCAGGTTTCAGTCGGACAACATCACGACTGTGGCTTACATCAACCATCAAGGAGGAACGAGGAGTTCCCTAGCGATGATGGAAGTCTCAAAGATAATTCGCTGGGCAGAGTCTCACTCTTGCCACCTGTCAGCGATCCACATCCCAGGCGTGGAGAACTGGGAGGCGTATTTTCTAAGTCGCCAGACCTTTCATCCGGGGGAGTGGGAACTTCATCCGGAGGTGTTTGCCCAACTGCTTCATCATTGGGGCAAACCAGATCTGGATCTCATGGCGTCTCGCCAGAACGCCAAGCTTCCTTGTTACGGATCCAGGTCCAGGGACCCGGGAGCGGTACTGATAGATGCTCTGACAGCACCTTGGGTCTTCAACATGGCTTATGTGTTTCCACCTTTCCCGATGCTTCCTCGATTGATTGCCAGGATCAAACAGGAGAGAGCATCAGTGATTCTAATAGCGCCTGCGTGGCCACGCAGGACCTGGTATGCAGATCTAGTGGACATGTCGTCCTGTCCACCATGGTCTCTGCCTCTGAGACAGGACCTTCTGATTCAGGGTCCTTTCAAACATCCAAATCTAATTTCTCTGAGGCTGACTGCATGGAGATTGAACGCTTGATTCTATCAAAGCGTGGATTCTCGGAGTCAGTGATTGATACCTTAATACAGGCTAGGAAACCTGGTACCAGGAAAATTTACCATAAAATATGGCGTAAATACTTATATTGGTGCGAATCCAAGAGTTACTCATGGAGTAAGGTTAGGATTCCTAGGATATTGTCTTTTCTACAAGAAGGTTTAGAAAAGGGTTTATCTGCTAGTTCATTAAAGGGACAGATTTCAGCTCTGTCTATCCTTTTACACAAACGTCTGGCAGAAGTTCCAGACGTTCAGGCTTTTTGTCAGGCTTTGGCTAGGATTAAGCCTGTATTTAAGACTGTTGCTCCGCCGTGGAGCTTAAACTTAGTTCTTAACGTTCTGCAAGGTGTTCCGTTTGAACCCCTTCATTCCATCGATATCAAGCTGTTATCTTGGAAAGTCCTGTTTTTAATGGCTATTTCCTCGGCTCGAAGAGTCTCTGAGTTATCGGCCTTACATTGTGATTCTCCTTATCTGATTTTTCATTCAGACAAGGTAGTTCTGCGTACTAAACCTGGGTTCTTACCTAAGGTAGTCACTAACAAGAATATCAATCAAGAGATTGTTGTTCCATCATTGTGCCCTAACCCTTCTTCAAAGAAGGAACGACTTTTGCACAATCTTGACGTCGTCCGTGCCCTGAAATTTTATTTGCAGGCAACTAAAGATTTTCGTCAAACTTCTTCCCTGTTTGTCGTTTATTCTGGACAGAGGAGAGGTCAAAAAGCTTCGGCTACCTCTCTCTCTTTTTGGCTTCGTAGCATAATACGTTTAGCCTATGAGACTGCTGGACAGCAGCCTCCTGAAAGGATTACAGCTCATTCTACTAGAGCTGTGGCTTCCACTTGGGCCTTTAAGAATGAGGCCTCTGTTGAACAGATTTGCAAGGCTGCAACTTGGTCTTCACATCACACTTTTTCAAAATTTTACAAATTTGACACTTTTGCTTCTTCGGAGGCTGTTTTTGGGAGAAAGGTTCTACAGGCAGTGGTTCCTTCCGTGTAAAGATCCTGCCTGTCCCTCCCGTCATCCGTGTACTTTTAGCTTTGGTATTGGTATCCCATAAGTAATGGATGACCCGTGGACTGACTACACTTAACAGGAGAAAATATAATTTATCCTTACCTGATAAATTCATTTCTCCTGTAGTGTAGTCAGTCCACGGCCCGCCCTGTTTTTTACGGCAGGTCTAAATTTTAATTAAACTCCAGTCACCACTGCACCCTATAGTTTCTCCTTTCTCGCATGGTTTCGGTCGAATGACTGGATATGACGTAGAGGGGAGGAGCTATATAGCAGCTCTGCTTGGGTGATCCTCTTGCACTTCCTGTTGGGGAGGAGTTATAATCCCATAAGTAATGGATGACCCGTGGACTGACTACACTATAGGAGAAATGAATTTATCAGGTAAGCATAAATTATATTTTTTGTGATTTAGACAGAGCATACAATATTTAAAACGTTTCCAATTTACTTCTATTATAAAATTTGCTTTGTCCCCATGATATTCTGGGTTCAAGGGACACCTAGGTAGTAGAGCTGTGCAGACAAGAAATTCTCGGTTCGTCCAAAAAATTTTAACTGAATATTAATGGAAATTTGTTTCCCCAAATATGCACTATTTGGTATTTGTTTAGTTTAAAATAAAATAAATACTAAATTTTAGTTAAAGGGACACTGAACCCAAATTTTTTCTTTTGTGATTTAGATAGAGCATGAAATTTTAAGCAGCTTTCTAATTTACTCCTACTGTAAAATTTTCTTTATTCTCTTGGTATCTTTATTTGAAATGCAAGAATGTAAGTTTAGATGCCGGTCCATTTTTGGTGAACAACCTGGGTTGTCCTAGCTGATTGGTGGATAAATTCATCCACCAATAAAAAGTGCTGTCCAGAGTTCTGAACAAAAAAAAAAAAAAAAAAAGCTTAGATGCCTTTTTTTCAAATAAAGATAGCAAGAGAACGAAGAAAATTGATAGAAGTAAATAAGAAAGTTGCTTAAAATTGCATGCTCTATCTGAATCATTAAATAAAAATTTTGGGTTCAGTGTCCTTTTAAACATTTACACTTGTTTTCGTTAAAACTAATTCAAATGTTCAAAGCTATTGGTGTAAAGTTCACCTGTAGCTAGAATACGCTATGAATAGTGCGGTAACCCAATCCTCTTCTTGCCAGAACCCCGGCTGCGCTAACAGCAGGTTAAACCATTTTGGTTCCCATGACCCGAACTAACTTTAGTACAGGTCCTGGGAGCCAAGTACGCTAAGCCTTCTGTTAACTTTACCGTGGCTCTGGTAAGAAGATGATCGGGTTAGCACGCTCTCCAGATCACATTAAGGTAAGTATTAACCCCATTAAAAAAAAGGAAAGGAATCAATACTGACAAATTTTGTCAGTATTTTTAATTTTCTTTCATTTTCGTTGGTGCATTCATTCGGATATTCATTCCATTAAAATGAAATAAATATCAGATTTTTGTCACAAATGTGCATTTGTGATGCAACAGATGCACATCTGGAGCACTACATGGCAGGAAACAGTGCTGTCATCTAGTGCCCTTGCTAATGTATTACATTCTTGCAAAACTGCTGCTATACAGTGCTCCAGATATGGGCCAGCTCCTAAGCATACATTTTTTATGTTTTGACAAAAGATAACATGAGAATGAAGAAAATTTGATAATATAAAGTTGTTTAATATTGCATGTTCTATCTGAATCAAGAATGAAACATTCCGAGTTTCATATCCCTTTAATCTACACAGTCGGTTGCAGAATGAGAGCACTGCATATGGTGTAGATGAGGAGAGATATTGGTGTCATGTAGGGTCATTTTATTGTAACACACCTGCTTTACTCAGAATAGAAAAACACCAATCTAAAGTAAAAAAAATAAAAATAAAAAAACTTATCTAAGAACAAGAATTGTTGTCCTCTATCTTTTATTAGGCTATGATGTCTACTTGCAAAACCAGAAGCCCAAAAATCTTCAAAAAATGAATTTAATTGTTTCAGGTGCCTCCCTTCTAGTAACAATAGTGCAATTTTATAAAATTTTCACAAAATCTCAGCTGCTTTACTAAAAGAGCTTGATAGTTTAGGTTACTCTAGAATTTCTTATGTAATATAAATAAATCTACTGGAGGCATAACCAGATGTGAAATACTTTTAGAATAGAAATTTTACTGAACAGCCATTAGAGGGCAGGCTAGGAAAAGCTACATCCAGACTGCTGTGAAGAAAATAGTGTCGTGTGTGAGTGTATATATAGAATATACAAAAAAATAAATCATTTAAATTATGGTGGAGATAAAAGTGTGAGATAAAAATCCTCTGTTTCATAAAATTAAAGGGATAGTAAACCCAAAACCTTTTAAAATCTGTTTTAAAATTTCATTATATATATTAAACATTTCAAATAAGTACAAGTAGAACTCAGTTTACGCCGGGGTAAGGTTCCAGAAGGAATGGTTGTAAATCGAAACCGTTGTAAATTGAAACCCAGTTTATAATGTAAGTCAATGGGAAGTGAGGGAGATAGGTTCCAGGCCCCTCTCAAAATTGTCATAAGTAACACCTAATACATTATTTTTAAAGCTTTGAAATGAAGACTTTAAATGCTAAACAACATTATAAACCTAATAAAATAATCACACAACACAGAATATATAATTAAACTAAGTTAAATGAACAAAAACATTTGCTAAACAGCATTATAATAAAATAATCACACAACACAGACTTCACTTGCATTTTTCTGTAAACAGTTCTTTCTATGCATTTCAATCTGGACTGATTTATAGACAGGAAGATCTTGTTCCTTTGAAATCTGCTCGATAGCTCAGGTCTGGTTAAACTGATTTATTTCAACTTGCTTGGCTTTGCTGCAACACAAGCGGTCAGCTCCACCTACTGGCTATTTTAATAAATGCACTACTTCTCAATAGCAGTCACATGACTGGAAAAAAGGTTGTTATTCTGAAACGGTGTAAATTGAACCGTTGTAAAACGAGGGCCACCTGTACTTGTTAAATGTTTTCACTCGTTTTCTAGTTATTCCTCATCAAAAATCTTTATTTCTCCAAACCCATTTTTCTCTCATTATGTGGGCCCTCTAATGATGTTCTATGTAGGAAGAAATATTATGCGCATATAATTATTTTAATAAAATGCATGCCCCTCAGTCCTAGCTAATGCAGCATGTCACTATATTGGTACGGAAAGCAAAGTGGACTTCATCATAGGGACGTTGACGAGTCACAGAGCAGAAACATGCAGAATCATCTGTGTTACTTTGCTCGATGTGATTATAATAAGTATCCCTAGGCTAATGAGCAAGTTGATTTGATCTTAGCAAAAGAAAGTTAGCCCCTAGACTAAGAAGCATTTTTTAACCCCTAGAAAAGGCAGACAATCCATAGAGTGACAAGTCAGCAATTATCGAACACATTGTTTTGTTCTTCCACATTTGGCAACTAACGTAGCTGCTGAATACACATACCTAGTGGCTACACATTTATACCTCTTGTCATTGGTTCAGCTAACACTCAGTAGTTCACCGCTGCTCCTGAGACTACCTAGGTATGATTTTTAACAAATGATGCCAAGGGAACAGAGCAAATTTGATTTAAAAGAAAAAGTAAATTGGAGTTTTTATAGTTGTATAAAATTGTAAGCTATGAATCATGAAAGTTTAAATTTAACTTTACTGAGAATATATTATAAAGAGAGCAGGTTTTAAACTTAGGAACACTTCAGTTACAACATGGTAGTGTCAATTACTTTATAGAGACTTTAACCATAATTATTTAATAAATAACATATAAAATAATTTTAAAATGACATCTGTATTATTTACAGGCTATTCTTTGCTTTAAATACGTTATTTCCGGCTTTTTAGTGTTCAATACCTCTTTAAAGTAACTTCTCCTACTAATGCCCCAGAATATTACGTACATGAAGATATTTTTTTATTCAACCAAACATATTTATTCACAATATTTAAAAGTCTACACATTTAAAAAAAAAAAAATTTACTCTAAGGGGCCTATTTATCGAATGTCTGTCTGACATGATCCGATCAGCGGAGCATGTCCGACAGACATCGCTGAATGCGGACAGCAATACGCTATCCGCATTCAGCATTGCACCAGCAGTTCTTGCTGGTGCAACGCTGCTCCCTGCAGATTCGCAGCCAATCGCCGCTAGCAGGGGGTGTCAATCAACCCAATCGTATTCGATCGGGTTAATTTCTGGTGATCGCTGTCCGCCTCCTCAGAGCAGACGGACAGGTTATGGAGTCGCGTTCTTTAGACGAGCCAGAAACACAAGGCTTCAAGCTCTATACAGAGCTTGATAAATAGGCCCCTAAATTAATTTGGCTTTCTTGAAAAATTATGATACCTGATTTTACTCTTACATACTGTATACTTAGTTGAAAGATTAACTAATTAGAAAATTGAAGAGTGCCACACCTTTAATTTAATTGCCTCAAATAAATCCAATACTATCATTTTACAATCTTATCTCCATTTAGGGAAATCAAATTACATAGTAGGAAGCTTATAGCAGGATAACAAACACTGATTACATTTAAACTATGTATTATACTATTAATGTACCTATAAATAATATCTGAAAGAGTATGCATACAATTACTAATAATCGCTAACAAAAACAAACCACTAACCATTTAAAAAAATTCAAATAAAAAAAAATACCTGTAGCTATTTTATTATTATAACAAGCTTCTGTTAGCCTTTTTCTTTGTAATACAATAAAACATGTATTTGTAAACCTTTATGTTATGCCATTTAACATGGCTTGCTATTAATAAGATATTATAAAATATTTTATTAGTAATCAACCTCTATGCAAACTCTAAAAGGACATAAAACACAACATTTGTCTTTCATGATTCAGATAGAGCATGCAGTTTTAAACAACTTTCTATTTTACTTTTATTATCAAATGTTATTAATTCTCGTGGTATCCTCAGAAGCGTGTGCGTGTCTGCAGCCCTTTATGGCAGCCATTTTGGATAAATCTTATCTATTTGCAAGATAACTAGATGGCAGGACTTTTTCTGCCCTGTAGTGCTCCAGACTCGTGCACTCTACCTACCTAGGTATCTCTTAGACACAGAATAGCATAATCACAAATCAAATTTGTTAATAGAAGTAAATTGGAAACATTTTTTAAAATTGTATTCTCAAAAAGGTTGAGGAATTTAAGTGCTAAAGACTTATATGGATATTGCATGGATATGAATGCCATATTGCAGATTTAGATGATGTAAGCACCCTGCTATTTAAAACTTGTGTGCATCTTGAAGATGGGTGCTTTCTGCAACAGAATTTGATTTTTGCATGGAAGTGTTAAAGTTTAAAGGGATATGAAACACAAACTTTTTCTTTCATGATTCAGACAGAGCATCCAATTTTAAGCAACTTTCTATTATCATCAATTTTCTTTGTTCTCTTGGTATCTTTATTTGAAAAAGCAGGAATGTACGCTTATAAGTAGGCCCATTTTTTGTTCAGCAGCACCCTGGGTAGCGTTTGCTGATTGATGGCTACATTTAGCAACCAATCAGGAGGCGCTACCCGGGTGCTGAACAAAAGCTTACATTTCTGCTTTTTAAAATAAAGATACCAAGAGAACAACAAAAAATTGATAATAGGAGTAAATTAGAAAGTTGCTTAAACTTGCATTCTGTATCTGACTCATGAAAAAAAATGGGTTTTTTATCCCTTTAAGTTAATTTATATACTTAATAGAAACATCTTAAAATGTGATGATGGAAGATTCTGCTCTTTTATTTTTAACCTTAAATTTAGATTTCTCTCCAAAATCTAACTACACAGTTAAAATCATCTGATTAATACTGTCTATAGAGTAAAGCAATTTAAACATTTGGCATTTAATGTAGGGGTTTTCTGGTTTAGAACTTCCTATCCTACAAATGATTCAAATGAATGTTTTGTTTTTTCATATCTATGTACAATGTTGTATTACATAGTATTACATTTTACTTATTTTGTTATTAGAGCCTGTTCCACTTCTTGAAATGGACTATTTTAGTAAAATTATTATACATTACATTATAGAGTAACAATTGCATTCTCTTATTTGTTAGAGCTTGTCATTTTAGCTCTAGTACCCCGCCCTGCAAATCTATGTGTTTAACCCCCTACAAATGAAATAAAAACATAGTTAAAGTACCACATAGGAGATGCAGATCATTGCTGGAAATGGCCAGTGGTCTAAGTGGTAGTTGAGCAACCTAGCTATGCAACTGCAGCTGCTGATCGGCTCAGTAGTTTCATGGGCTCAGGAACAGCAGTGTTCTGTGGCTCCCGGATGGTACTAACTGTGTGTTTAACCCCTTTGGGTGGATAAACACATGTAACTGCAGGGTAACTAGTGTTAAAATTAAATATTCTAACTAGAACATGTCATTTTAGCACCATAATGTACCATTAAATTCCCTACTAGCCTAGCAATCTAATGCTTTAGATCTTAAAGGGACACTGAACCCAATTTTTTTCTTTTGTAATTTAGATAGGGCATAATATTTTAAGCAACTTTCTAATTTGCTCCTATTATCAATTTTAATTTGTTCTCTTGCTATCTTTATTTAAAAAGCAGGAATGTGATGCATAGGAGCCAGCCCATTTTTGGTTGAGAACCTGGGTTATGCTAGCTTATTGGTGGGTAGATGTAAGCCTCCAATAAGCAAGCATGATGCTGAACCTAAAATGGGCTGTTTGCTAAGATATACATTCCTGCTTTTAAAATAAAGATAGCAAGAGAACAAAGAAAAATTGATACTAGGAGTAAATTAGAAAGTTGCTTAAAATATCATACCTATATCTGAATCATTAAAGAAAATATTTGGGTTCAGTGTCCCTTTAACTTCACTTTTTTGAACTTTGTACTTCCTTTTTGTGGCCTTCGGTTTTTTTTTTTTTTTAGTTCCTTTTATTCCATACCACAATTTCCCCTAAATGTAAGCCACCTCTTTACATTTTGATGTTTGCAAGGAATAAATATAGGATTATTTCTTATTTATGCTTTTTGTAGGTGTAACAGGATGGATAGTTATTGATCAGAAGTGCAATGTAGAATAGGATGAGTAAACTGAAAGATTTATGAATACAATGAAAACAGTGCTTATTGAGAAGGTTTAGCTTTGGATATTCAGTAGCTTATACTACAGCAGGTTAGGAAAAAACAGGCCAACGTTTTGTTTGTTCAATAACATCTGGCTAAACGAAGTCTGTGTTTAGTGATATGAGTGACGACTCTATATGTTGGATAAATATATAAAACATAATTTAATATGGTAAACACATAGATAAAACAGCATATAATATAAGGCAAAGATTGGCCAATCTAAAATACATGCGTCAAATATTCACAAATAAACAGTGTCATATTAGCTTTGTTTAAGCATATAAAATGGATACCTAATATAGAAACGATATCACAGTAAAACCTAAAGACGTGATATTGTTAACATATTAGGTTTTTATATGATTAAACCAAGTTAATATGACACTATTTTATTTGTAAATATTTAACGCATGTATTTTAGATTGGCTTAGCATTATATTATATGCTGTTTTATCTATGTGTTTAACATAATTCATTATTTTTTTATATATTTATTCAACATATAGAGTTGGCACTCTTATCACTTAACACAGCTCCCCACACACATTAGCGTCTTTAATCATTCTAGGAATTGATTTGTAGCGCTCCCCTTTTTTCCTTTTGCTTGTAACCTTTTCCCGTATATGTAGACTGACCTATATCTTTAAAGGACAGCATATTCCTTCGCAGTTTTGGCGCATATTATATTTTCCACTTTTGCATGTCGGTTGAGGTGTGTTGTGCTGTTTTTATCTTTTGTTCTTGTCAATGATAGATATATTTTGTTGCTCATAATCAAAATCATGTGTCTAAGTATAAACTTCAGAAAAATCTGCTATGAATTATATGAAAATATATTTTTTTATCCGGAAAACTAGCTGCAATTCCCTAGTTATGTAGTAATAAAGGAGAGAAAATGAGCCAAAACATTTTTGTATTACAACAACATGAGAACATCCTCCAATTTTCATTCAAGCTCACAGAGAAAAGGGAACAGACATAATGGACTAGATTATGAGTGGAGTGGTATTGTTTGTGCGCAAGCGATATCGGGGTTTAACATCCGTTTGCAAGTTAAATTCTGCTTATATTACAAGTTGAAAGTAAATAAGATAGAGAGAGAAAGATTTAAATTTCTCTTTAAAGGGACATTAAACCCCAATTTTTTTTTTCATGATTCAGATAGAGGATACCATTTTTAAAAAGTTTCCAATTTACTTCTATTATTATAATTTTTTTCATTCTCATGTTATTCTTTGTTGAAGAATTACCTAGGTTGGTAGCATGCACATGCCTGAAGCACTACACGACAGGAAATAGTGCTGCCATCTAGTGCACCTGCTAATGTATAACATTGTTGCAAAACTGCTGCTATATAGTGCTGCAGACACGTGCACACTCTTGAGCTTACATTTCTGCTTTTCCACAAAGGATAACAAGAGAACTAAGAAAATTTGATCATAGAAGTAAATAAGAAAGTTGTTTAAAATGTTATGTTCTATCTAAATAATGAAAGAAAAAAATTTGGGTTTAATAATAAATAGAACATATTCTGCTATGTGCAGAACATTGGATTATGAAATATGCAATATTAGGCTCGATTTATCTTGCCCTTTTCTCCATGATTTATCAAGCAGCCATCATTTTAAACGAAGAATTCCAATCTCCCCAGTCTCTTTCAACCGGGGAGATTGACAGCTCCTGCCCGCATGTGATTGGCTGTGTGCGTGCAGGGGGCGGGATTGCATGCAAGCACAAAAGTGCGCTTGTGTGCATTGTTAAATGAGGGCAAATGGATTGCTGCCCGACAGAGGAGAAGCCAAACAGAGAGGGGCTAATATGTATGCTCCTGTCTGCCTGTGTTTGATAAATTGAACCCATTATGTTCTTATTTTGTGCTTTTAAATAACTGTGATTATGTTTGCACAACTTCTGGGTGTAAGTTTTTTTTTTAACTTTTTCTGCCCCATTGAAATCTATCGGAGAATGCGATTTTGTGTTCACAACTTCTGAAAATCTATTTGTTACTTTACTAATGCAAGAGAGCAAACTTTTTACTTTCAACTCATAATACGAGAGCAAATCTCAGAGTGCAAAACAAATTACTTTTAGCTGTGTTATAGTTCGAACGCAAGAGCAAACTAATGCTCCACTCCTAATCTGGCCCAATATGTGCAAAGCTATAACACCTATACATAATTAAACTCTAATCATTATAATGAAAATTATTCTATAAAATGTATTTTTAAGACAGCAGCTCATACTGTATATCATAAATTTAAATTTAAATAATTTCACTTCCATTGATGAAATGTCATAGAACTTTCATTATAGTATTTTATTTTTGATATCCCTTAAATTAGTGATATATTAATTATTGGCAGGGGGGTAATTTGTTTTAATTTGTTACTACTTGGATCCTACCAGCCAATTATTACTACCTATGGAACCGGCAACATAAATGTTGCAGTCTGCTAATAGACCATCTCAATCCGGTTTTAAATTGTGTCTGCTTATAGGGACTGTAAAGTAAAAATTAAACTTTTGTAATTGAGATAGAGCATTTAATTTTAAACACCCTTCCAATTTCCTTCTATTATCTAATTTGCTTCATTCTCTTGGTATTCTGTGTTGTAAAGCATACCTAGGTAGGCTTATCAGCATCAATGCACTACTGGGAGCTAGCTAATGATTGGTGGCTGCACATAAATACTTGCTGTCATTGGCTCACCGATGTGTTCAGCTTTCTCCCAGTTGTGCATTGCTACTTCTTCAGCAAAAGATACCAAGATAATTAAACAAATTTGATAATATAAGGAAAATGGAAAGTTGTTTAAAACTGTATGCTCTATTTGGATCATGAAAAAAAATGGGTTTCAAGTCCCTATAAAGCTGATTTAAATCCTTTACCCCTACCCACTACCTTTGAGAAAAAAAAATTGTGAAAAGATAAATTTTAAAATATTTGTATTATTTGAATTTGGGTCATATTATTATTGTTTTTGCCTGCTTCTGTAATCTTGGCATATGCATTTTAGCTAAGCATGATGTTTGTACTTTGTATCTAGAAGCCATTTTTGTAAGTGGCTTAGAAATTGCCCTAGTTTTTTTTTTAGTTTTTATGTATTTCCCATATAGTCATGTATTGGTGTCTGTGTAGTCCTTTATGAATTAAACAGACTGAAGATTTACAATAATGTTACATTTTCCCTCTGTCCCCAGAAACTATCTACCTCAGGGCAGCAAACCTTTGTTATAAGATTGTGTGCCCAAATTTCTGCTGAATGCACCGGTTTTAACATTTAAATAGACTTTAAAGAAAAATGAAGGTCATTTTTTTCTTTTTAACTCCATAATACGTGTAAAAAAATAAATGTATACTGCTGATATATAACATGGGGAGGAGTGCAAGCAAATTTGTTATGAGTGCTATCTTGGGCATTTGTGCCATAGGTTTGCCACTCCTCATCTATTTAATAAGATAAGTCATTTATAATATTACATTGTATACATTGTATCCGTTAAGTAATTCAATAAGAAGTCTTTGAAGTCTACATGCAGCCTTTGCTCTCCCAGAAGCACAGCACTGCCCTGAGTAAACATTCATATGTGAGGCCTCTTCATGTGAAACCAAAAAAAAAAAATGGAACTTCAAAACTTAGAAAACGCATTTGCAAAACAGGTTCTTGAAACACATGTAATTGTTATATATTTGCATGTCTGTTTTGTTATGTTGCATTTGACTCTCTGTTAAGAATAGCATTTGTCTTGGCAAACAGACAAGACAAGCAAAGCATGCAAGCAAATGGAATGTTTCTGGGTATTCTGCAGGCATGGTCGGGATTTAATGTACCAAACCTGGACTCACATGTGAGATTTAAAAAAAAAAAAAAAAAAAACGATTGCCCATGTGAACTGTCTTGTGGTCATGTTTCACTATTACACAGCAGACAAGGTTGTCTTATTTTTATTTTCTCTAACTTCATTCAAGTTTTCTTGGACCAGGGAATGAACAATATCATAATAGCTTGTTCTATGGCTAGTTATAACCCCAGGAGCAACCTCTCTTTGCCCAGCATGTGCCATTTATGAGTAACTTCCATATAGTACATCAGTCCGATACTGTCTAAAAAACACAGTCAATCCCCTAAATACCAGACAATACCTCTTTGTAAAAGAGACACGGTATACCCGGCAAGTACTTCTTATTGTGGTCTAGGATGGATCTCATCGGTGAGGTGTAGACATAATCTTCTAGATACAAAGGGCAACATGTCCACCTCTGGTTTATGGCCATCACGTTTAGTAAATATTCCCTAAGGTCATAATTTGCATGGAGAAAATAAGAGAAGAATTCAAGCCAAAGAACAAACAATAGCATAATAGCTTGTTCTATGGCTAGTTACCACCAAAATAGCGTTCACTTTTTATGTATGTTTCATAGAGGGTGTTGTTGTTTTCTTTGTTTTTTATCTAGTAAGTTTGTTTTGGAATGTTTGTATCACATTTTTTGTGAAACGGATATTCATGACAGTACAAATATAAAAATTTTCAATCATTAAAGTTGCTGAAAGATTATTTTTTTCAGCAAGATATTAGTTCAAGTTTTATTGAGGCTAGACTATTGAAGTGTGTATGTGTTAATTTTGTGCGGTGTACTTACAGCTTTGGATGTCCAAGAGTTTAGCAACAGCAGATAAAGGAACCACAAATGTTCTGGTGGTTTGTGCTATGTTCAAGGTTTTTACCATTTTTATCGGACCCCTATCCTTGAAGAACAACTGTATGTGATTCCAGAAGGGAGGCTCACACATCTTTTACTTTTAATCTTCTATACTATTAATCCATTTATATTATTTGTATGTATATATATTTAAAGGGACAGTTTACTCCGGACTTTGTATTGTTTAAAACTATAGATAATTCCTTTATTACCCATTCCCCAGTTTTGCATAACCAACACGGTTATAGTAATATACTTTTTACCTCTGTGATTACCTTGTATCTAAGATGCTTCAGACTGCCCCCTTATTTGAGTTCTTTTGACAGACTTGCATTTTAGACAATCAGTGCGGACTCATAAATAACTCCACGGGAGTAAGCACCATGTTATCTATATGGCACACATGAACCAGCATTGCCTAGCTGTAAAAACTGTCAAAATGCACTGAGATAAGAGGCAGCCTTCAAGGGCTTAGAAATTAGTATATGAGCCTACCTAGGTTTAGCATTCAACAAAGAATATCAAGTAAACAGAGCAAATTTGATGATAAAAGTAAATTGGAACATTGTTTAAAATTGCATGCATGCCCTATCTGAATCATGAATCAACTTTGACTAGAACTCTATGGCAGCAGTGGTTTGCTACATTTTATAACAAAGATTCAAATAATGTTGCAAAACACTGCTGCCATAGAGTACTAAAGACACGTGCACACTCCTGAGCTCTTATGAGCCTACCTAGTTTTACTCTCCAATACAAGGTACCAAGAGAACAAAGCAAATTTGGTAACAGAATTAAATTTGGAATGTTGTTTAAAGTTGCATGTTCTATGCGAATCATGAAGGTTTAATTTTGACTTTACTGTCCCTTTAAATATTAGTGGCTGTGAGAAAGCATGAAAACCTGTAATGTTCTTTATTCTGCCTTGTAGAAACATAGGGTAATACCAGATTCCAAAATTAGAATTTTAAACATACTTTTTTATAGTAGTTGCTCTATTTAAAGAATAAAAAAGCCAGAATCATATCTCTTGCAAGAATTGTTAGGAGATGCTAGTGGAAGAGGGGGACTTCCATATGTAATACAACTCAAACTGAATGTGCATAGTGTAAAACAAATCATTTATTTTTCTAGCATTTTTTTAGGTTCAAAACATTTAATTTATACAGAATTACAGTACAATAATCTGATTTCATAGACATATCCTGATTCTTTCAAACAATGATCATTTCCATATGCAAAAAAAAAGACTGTGTTCAACTGACACCAAACAAAGCTGGCTACTGTGTAGCTTACTCTGTGGGATAGGGCCACATTAGACTGTAGCCTACATTAGTCTATTTCTGCCTTTCACAACAGAACTCAGCTCTGTTATATATTGGTCTGACCGTATCTTTAGGTGCATACAAACCCAAGACACCATGGGCCCGATCACATATACGGCGCAGGTTTCGGCGCAAGCGTGGGAACCCGTGCCGCCCGTAATTTCATCTCGCACATCGGGTTATTACATATACTGCGCCATTAGATGCTAAACTGGCGTAAGTATGACAAACTGGCGATCTTCTGAAATGTGCGCAAATACACATTTTAGTCGTCGCAAGTAACTTACGCCAGTATTTTATCCACGGAAAGTGTCAATAAAGAGTAGTTTTATGCAAATTAGGCTAACACTCGTAAAAATGAACCGCGATTTCATATAAAAATGCGACACGTAATTATGCTATTCAAAATTCATATATAAACCCATATATAAAGAGATGAAGGTAATACAATTATGATTTCCCATTGTTCTCTCCTCCAAGTATTGTTGATTGTTTTTGAGAAGAAATTTAAAGTAAATAAGCAAGTATATGTCCACAATGTGATAAAGTACCTACAAGCTCAATCCATTTGATTATGTTGTGGCTTCAAACTATTTCAAATACACAAATAAACCTTAAAAAACCAATATCATAGTATACTGTCCCTTTAACCTTGAGATGCTGCTTAAATGTATGTGTTTGTCAAGGCTTCAAGGGAGTTACGTTGGTTTTTTAGTCAGTGCAAGGGTTGCTGCGCCTGCAATATGTGGCGAGATGAGAATGGAGTAGATTTTCTGAATTCTGCGCGTGTAAGTCCTTACGCTGTATATTGGATACCAAATTGCGCTGCTGTTCTATATTAGTCTATGGTTAAAAAAATACGTCCGAAGGGTGAAATATACACGCGTAACTTGTATGCTACGCCGTATATGTAATACCAAAATCGCGTAAAATCTGGCGGCGGAGGATTTTGCGGGCGACCTGCATATGTAATGGAGGCCCATAACGGGTTTTGTCAGTGAGGTGTATACTGTACTACCTCTAACCACAGCACACCAGAGATTAAGTATCTGGGTCCTCCTTTTCCCCTTAGGGTGGCAAAGTTCAGGGATAACCTACATATAAAGAAGAAATTATATAGAGAACAAAGCAAAACCATTGTGTTCACTAGTGTCTTTAGACCTGATGATCTTAAAAGGACATGCAACCAAAAAAAATTCTTTCATGATTTAAGTAGAACAAACCATTTTAAAACAACTTTGCAGTTTACTTCTATTATAACATTTGCTTAATTCTTTTGGTATAATTTGTTGAAGGAGCAGCAATGCACTACTGGTTTCTAACTGAATATCGGTGAACCAATGACAATTGGCATATATACATGCAGCCACCAATCAGCAGCTAGAACCTAGGTTCTTTTCTGCTCCTGAACTTTGCTCTGGATAAAACTTTTAGCAAAGGATAACAAGAGAAGGAAGCAAATTAAATAAAAGAAGTAAGTTTGAGAGTTGATTAACATTGTATGCTCTGTCTAAATCATGAATTTCTAATTATGACTTTACTGTCCCTTTAAGCTCTCTACTCTAGCGAGACTATCTAAGATGTGTGGTCAGTACTGTGAGGTCTCTCAAATAATTTTATAAGGGGGATTTTTAGATTGAGAGAGGTTTATCTAACTTTGCAGGTTTTTGTATGTGAAGGAGAGATATGTACATTGCAATATAATAGTTAAAAAAAGCCCCAAACACTGTATGTGATTTCTCTCCATATTGGTGAGTGTTTGATTATCAGGCCCATTAAGAGAAGAGAACTCTGGTGTAGTATATCAGCCTGATCCTATTCCAGGGATTACAAGTAATTTATCTATACTTTCTCAATGCAGCTAATCCCTCTGGACAAGGGGTTTTCAAACCTGCCCTCTGGCCTCCCTAACGAGGTCAGATTTTCAGGATATCTGAACTGGTGTACAGGTGAAATAAATAACTGATTAGTAAACATGCGGCTAGATTATGAGTTGTGCGTTAGCCTTAAAATGCAGCGTTGAGGGGTCCCAACGCTGATTTTTTCCTAACGCTGGTATTACGAGTCTTGCAGGTACAGGTGTACTGCTCACTTTTTTGGTCAGCCTAGAAAATACTGCAAATCCACTTAGGTCAATTGCGTATCCTATATTTTCAATGGGACTTGCATAACGCCGGTATTACGAGTCTTCCAAAAAGTGAGCGGTACAATCTCTCCTGTCAAGACTGATACCACATTTAAAAGTCAGTAGTTAAGAGTTTTATGGGCTAACGCCGTAGCATAAAACTCTTAACTAAAGTGCTAAAAAGTACACTAACACCCATAAACTACCTATTAACCCCTAAACCGAGCCCCCCCACATTGCAAACAATTTTTTTAAAAAAATTAACCCCTAATCTGCCGAACTGGACATCGCCACCATTATAAAAATATATTAACCCCTAAACCACCATCCTCCCGCATCGCAAACACTAGTTAAATTTTATTAACCCCTAATCTGCCGTCCCTAACATCGCCGACACCTACCTACATTTATTAACCCCTAATCTGCCGCCCCCAACGTCGCCGCAATTATATTAAATGTATTAAACCCTAAACCTAAGTCTAACCCTAACACCCCCTAACTTAAATATAATTTAAATACATCTAAATAAAATAACTACAATTCACTAAGGCCTAGATTTGGAGTTCGGCGGTAAAAGGGCTGTTAACGCTCCGCGGGCTTTTTTCTGGCCGCACCATAAAATTAACTCTGGTATCGAGAGTTCAAACAAATGCTGCGTTAGGCTCCAAAAAAGGAGCGTAGAGCATTTTTACCGCAAATACAACTCTCGATACCAGAGTTGCTTACGGACGCGGCCGGCCTCAAAAACGTGCTCGTGCACGATTCCCCCATAGGAAACAATGGGGCTGTTTGAGCTGAAAAAAAACCTAACACCTGCAAAAAAGCAGCGTTCAGCTCCTAACGCAGCCCCATTGTTTCCTATGGGGAAACACTTCCTACGTCTGCACCTAACACTCTAACATGTACCCCGAGTCTAAACACCCCTAGCCTTACACTTATTAACCCCTAATCTGCCGCCCCCGCTATCGCTGACCCCTGCATATTTTTTTAAACCCCTAATCTGCCGCTCCGTAAACCGCCGCCACCTACGTTATCCCTATGTACCCCTAATCTGCTACCCCTAACACCGCCGACCCCTATATTATATTTATTAACCCCTAACCTGCCCCCCACAACGTCGCCGACACCTGCCTACACTTATTAACCCCTAATCTGCCGAGCGGACCTGAGCGCTACTATAATAAAGTTATTAACCCCTAATCCGCCTCACTAACCCTATCATAAATAGTATTAACCCCTAATCTGCCCTCCCTAACATCGCCGACACCTAACTTCAATTATTAACCCCTAATCTTCCGATCGGAGCTCACCGCTATTCTAATAAATGGATTAACCCCTAAAGCTAAGTCTAACCCTAACACTAACACCCCCCTAAGTTAAATATAATTTTTATCTAACGAAATAAATTAACTCTTATTAAATAACTTATTCCTATTTAAAGCTAAATACTTACCTGTAAAATAAATCCTAATATAGCTACAATATAAATTATAATTATATTATAGCTATTTTAGGATTAATATTTATTTTACAGGCAACTTTGTAATTATTTTAACCAGGTACAATAGCTATTAAATAGTTAAGAACTATTTAATAGCTACCTAGTTAAAATAATAACAAATTTACCTGTAAAATAAATCCTAACCTAAGTTATAATTAAAACTAACACTACCCTATCAATAAAATAATTAAATAAACTACCTACAATTACCTACAATTAACCTAACACTACACTATCAATAAATTAATTAAACACAATTCCTACAAATAAATACAATTAAATAAACTATCTAAAGTACAAAAAATAAAAAAGAACTAAGTTACAGAAAATAAAAAAATATTTACAAACATAAGAAAAATATTACAACAATTTTAAACTAATTACACCTACTCTAAGCCCCCTAATAAAATAACAAAGCCCCCCAAAATAAAAAATTCCCTACCCTATTCTAAATTAAAAAAGTTACAAGCTCTTTTACCTTACCAGCCCTGAACAGGGCCCTTTGCGGGGCATGCCCCAAGAATTTCAGCTCTTTTGCCTGTAAAAAAAAACATACAATACCCCCCCCCCAACATTACAACCCACCACCCACATACCCCTAATCTAACCCAAACCCCCTTAAAGAAACCTAACACTAAGCCCCTGAAGATCTTCCTACCTTGTCTTCACCATACCAGGTTCACCGATCCGTCCTGGCTCCAACATCTTCATCCAACCCAAGCGGGGGTTGGCGATCCATAATCCGGTCCAGAAGAGGCTCCAAAGTCTTCCTCCTATCCGGCAAGAAGAGGACATCCGGACCGGCAAACATCTTCTCCAAGCGGCATCTTCGATCTTCTTCCATCTGGAGCGAAGCGGCAGGATCCTGAAGACATCCAGCGCGGAACATCCATCCGGACCGACGACTGAACGACGAATGACTGTTCCTTTAAGGGACGTCATCCAAGATGGCGTCCCTCGAATTCCGATTGGCTGATAGGATTCTATCAGCCAATCGGAATTAAGGTAGGAATTTTCTGATTGGCTGATGGAATCAGCCAATCAGAATCTAGTTCAATCCGATTGGCCGATCCAATCAGCCAATCAGATTGAGCTCGCATTCTATTGGCTGATCGGAACAGCCAATAGAATGCGAGCTCAATCTGATTGGCTGATTGGATCAGCCAATCGGATTGAACTTGATTCTGATTGGCTGATTCCATCAGCCAATCAGAAAATTCCTACCTTAATTCCGATTGGCTGATAGAATCCTATCAGCCAATCGGAATTCGAGGGACGCCATCTTGGATGACGTCCCTTAAAGGAACAGTCATTCGTCGTTCAGTCGTCGGTCCGGATGGATGTTCCGCGCTGGATGTCTTCAGGATCCTGCCGCTTCGCTCCGGATGGAAGAAGATCGAAGATGCCGCTTGGAGAAGATGTTTGCCGGTCCGGATGTCCTCTTCTTGCCGGATAGGAGGAAGACTTTGGAGCCTCTTCTGGACCGGATTATGGATCGCCAACCCCCGCTTGGGTTGGATGAAGATGTTGGAGCCAGGACGGATCGGTGAACCTGGTATGGTGAAGACAAGGTAGGAAGATCTTCAGGGGCTTAGTGTTAGGTTTCTTTAAGGGGGTTTGGGTTAGATTAGGGGTATGTGGGTGGTGGGTTGTAATGTTGGGGGGGGGTATTGTATGTTTTTTTTTACTGGCAAAAGAGCTGAAATTCTTGGGGCATGCCCCGCAAAGGGCCCTGTTCAGGGCTGGTAAGGTAAAAGAGCTTGTAACTTTTTTAATTTAGAATAGGGTAGGGAATTTTTTATTTTGGGGGGCTTTGTTATTTTATTAGGGGGCTTAGAGTAGGTGTAATTAGTTTAAAATTGTTGTAATATTTTTCTTATGTTTGTAAATATTTTTTTATTTTCTGTAACTTAGTTCTTTTTTATTTTTTGTACTTTAGATAGTTTATTTAATTGTATTTATTTGTAGGAATTGTGTTTAATTAATTTATTGATAGTGTAGTGTTAGGTTAATTGTAGGTAATTGTAGGTAGTTTATTTAATTATTTTATTGATAGGGTAGTGTTAGTTTTAATTATAACTTAGGTTAGGATTTATTTTACAGGTAAATTTGTTATTATTTTAACTAGGTAACTATTAAATAGTTCTTAACTATTTAATAGCTATTGTACCTGGTTAAAATAATTACAAAGTTGCCTGTAAAATAAATATTAATCCTAAAATAGCTATAATATAATTATAATTTATATTGTAGCTATATTAGGATTTATTTTACAGGTAAGTATTTAGCTTTAAATAGGAATAATTTATTTAATAAGAGTTAATTTATTTCGTTAGATTTAAATTATATTTAACTTAGGGGGGTGTTAGTGTTAGGGTTAGACTTAGCTTTAGGGGTTAATACATTTATTAGAATAGCGGTGAGCTCCGGTCGGCAGATTAGGGGTTAATAATTGAAGTTAGGTGTCGGCGATGTTAGGGAGGGCAGATTAGGGGTTAATACTATTTATGATAGGGTTAGTGAGGCGGGTTAGGGGTTAATAACTTTATTATAGTAGCGCTCAGGTCCGCTCGGCAGATTAGGGGTTAATAAGTGTAGGCAGGTGTCGGCGACGTTGAGGGGGGCAGATTAGGGGTTAATAAATATAATATAGGGGTCGGCGATGTTAGGGGTAGCAGATTAGGGGTACATAGGGATAACGTAGGTGGCGGCGATTTGCGGTCGGAAGATTAGGGGTTAATTATTTTAAGTAGCTTGCGGCGACGTTGTGGGGGGCAAGTTAGGGGTTAAGAAATATAATATAGGGGTCGGCGGGGTTAGGGGCAGCAGATTAGGGGTACATAAGTATAACGTAGGTGGCGGTCGGCAGATTAGGGGTTAAAAATTTAAATAGAGTGGCGGCGATGTGGGGGGTCCTCGGTTTAGGGGTACATAGGTAGTTTATGGGTGTTAGTGTACTTTAGGGTACAGTAGTTAAGAGCTTTATGAACCGGCGTTAGCCAGAAAGCTCTTAACTCCTGCTATTTTCAGGCGGCTGGAATTTTGTCGTTAGAGCTCTAACGCTCACTTCAGAAACGACTCTAAATACCGGAGTTAGAAAAATCCCATTGAAAAGATAGGCTACGCAAATGGCGTAGGGGGATCTGCGGTATGGAAAAGTCGCGGCTGTAAAGTGAGCGTTAGACCCTTTAATCACTGACTCCAAATACCTGCGGGCGGCCAAAACCAGCGTTAGGAGCCTCTAACGCTGGTTTTGACGGCTACCGCCGAACTCCAAATCTAGGCCTAAATTATTCCTATTTAAAACTAAATACTTACCTATAAAATAAACCCTAAGATAGCTACAATATAACTAATAGTTACATTGTATCTATCTTAGGGTTTGTTTTTATTTTACAGGCAAGTTTGTATTTATTTTAACTAGGTATAATAGTTATTAAATAGTTATTAACCATTTAATAGCTACCTAGTTAAAATAAATTCAAATTTACCTGTAAAATAAATCCTAACCTAAGTTACAACCTAACACTACACTATAAATAAGTTAATTACCTAAACTAAATACAATTAAATACAATTAAAATTTTTTATCTAAAGTACAAAAACAAACACTAAATTACAGAAAATAATAAAATAATTACAAGATTTTAAACTAATTACACCTAATCTAATCCCCCTAATAAAATAAAAAAGCCCCCGAAAATAATAAAAAGCCCTACCCTATACTAAATTACAAATAGCCCTTAAAAGGGCCTTTTGCGGGGCATTGCCCCAAATTAATCAGCCCTTTTACCTGGAACAAAAAGTACAATACCCCCCCAACATTAAAACCAACCACCCACACACCCAACCCTACCTTGAGAAGTCTTCACCCAGCCGGGCCGAAGTCCTCAACGAAGCCGAGCGAAGTGGTCCTCCAGACGGGCAGAAGTCTTCATCCAGGCGGCTTCTTCTATCTTCAATAGGAATTAAGGTAGAAAAAATCCTATTGGCTGATGCAATCAGCCAATAGGATTTAAGTTCAATCCTATTGGCTGATCTAATCAGCCAATAGGATTGAGCTGGCATTCTATTGGCTGATTGGATCAGCCAATAGAATGCAAGCTCAATCCTATTATGCAAGCTCAATCCTATTGGCTGATTGAATCAGCCAATAGGATTTTTTCTACCTTAATTCCGATTGGCTGATAGAATTCTATCAGCCAATCAGAATTCAAGGTACGCCAACGTGGATGACATAGGAACCTTCATTCTTCAGTTGGACTTCGTTTGAAGAGGATGCTCCGCGTCGGATGTCTTGAAGATGGACCCGCTCCGTGCCGGATGGATGAAGATAGAAAATGCCGCCTGGATAAAGTCTTCTGCCCATCTGGAGGACCTCTTCTGGCCAGCTTCAATGAAGACTTCTGCCCGTCTAGAGGACCACTTCGCCCGGCTTCGTTAAGGACTTCGGCCCGGCTGGGTGAAGACTTCTCAAGGTAGGGTAATCTTCAAGGGGTTAGTGTTAGGTTTTATTAAGGGGGTATTGGGTGGGTTTTAGAGTAGATTGGGTGTGTGGGTGGTGGGTTTTAATGTTCCAGGTAAAAGAGCTGATTACTTTGGGGCAATGCCCCGCAAAAGGTCCTTTTAAGGGCTATTTGTAATTTAGTATAGAGTAGGGCTTTTTATTATTTTGGGGGGCTTTTTTATTTTATTAGGGGGATTAGATTAGGTGTAATTAGTTTAAAAAATTATTTTATTATTTTCTGTAATTTAGTGGGGTTTTTTCGTACTTTAGATAATTGTATTTAATTGTATTTAATTGTATTTAGTTTAGGGAACTAATTTAATTATAGTGTAGTGTTAGATATAATTGTAACATAGGTTAGGTTAGGTTTTATTTTACAGGTATATTTGTCCTTATTTTAACTAGGTAGCTATTAAATCGTTAATAACTATTTAATAACTATTCTACCTAGTTAAAATAAATACAAAGTTGCCTGTAAAATAAAAATAAATCCTAAGCTAGATACAATGTAACTATTAGTTATATTGTAGCTAGCTTAGGGTTTATTTTACAGGTAAGTATTTAGTTTTAAATAGGAATAATTTAGTTAATTGTAGTTATTTTATTTAGATTTATTTAAATTATATTTAAGTTAGGGGGATGTTATGGTTAGACTTAGATTTAGGGGTTAATAACTTTTATAAAGTGGCGGCGACGTTGGGGGCAGGAGATTAGGGGTTAATAAGTATAATGTTGGTGGCGGCGGTGTCCAGAGCGGCAGATTAGGGGTTAATAATATAAAGTAGGTTGTGGCGATGTCGGGGGCGGCAGATTAGGGGTTAATAAGTTAAGATAAGGGGTGTTCAGACTCGGGGTTCATGTTAGGGTGTTAGGTGTAGACATAAAAGTATTTCCCCATAGGAATCAATGGGGCTGCGTTAGGAGCTTTACGCTGCTTTTTTGCAGGTGTTAGACTTTTTTCAGCCGGCTCTCCCCCATTGATTCCTATGGGGATATCATGCATGAGCATGTTTTGCCAGCTCACCACTACCGTAAGCAGCGCTGGTATTGAGGTGAGATGTGGAGCTAAATTTTGCTCTACGCTCACTTTTTTGCGGCTAACACCGGGTTTGTTAAAATCTGTAATACCAGCGTTGTCTGTAGGTGAGCGGTGAGCATAAACTGCTTGTTAGCACCGCACAGCATTACCGACAAAACTCGTAATCTAGGCGATGGTTATTAACCTGCGCTTAACCAAGGTAATCCTGAAAATCTGGCCTGTTAGGGACGCCTGAGGACAGGTTTGAAAACCCCTGCTCTAGGCACAGTGAGATTGTGGTCTTTTTCTGAATTTATTTACTTTAAGGTTGGTGAATTTCAAAATTAAAGTCAATTTTAATTTTATTAGAAGTTATTCATTGAGCTACAATCTGTGTGCAAAATAAATGTTTTAAAAGCATTGTTTTCTTAGTGACATATATTTTGTTTTGCAGGCCTGGGCGCAACTCTCAAAAAGCTTCTTGTATGTAGTTTATCTAACTTTCTTTGCTGTGGCCAATTAGGGAGAGATATAAAAGAACTCCTGCACATATCAAACAATCAAGGGACATGAAACCCAACAATTTTATTTAATCGTTTAGATAGTTCATTCAATTTTAAACAACTTTCTGATTTCTATTATCTAATTTGCTACATTTTATTTGTAGTCTTTGTTGAAAAGCATACCTATTTAGGCTCAGGAGCTGGGAACAAGCTGCTGATTGGTCGCTGCAAAAATATAACTTTTATCATTCAATATGTTCAGCTAGCTCCCAGTAGTGCATTTTTGCTCCTTCTATAAAGGATACCAAGAGAATGATGCAAAACTGATATTAGAAATAAATTGAAATGTTTAAAAATGTATGCTCTATCTGGATGAAGAAATAAACATTTTAGGTTTTGCACCCTGTTTTATAGTATTGCATTAACTCAGAGTCTAGTTTAGTTCCTTCCCCAGTGAACAACTCTCCAATATTATATTTGTTATGGAAATTGTGGGGATGTCTCAATTTGTAATCAAACCTTTAGTCTGAAACAAGCCCTATGTTAACCTGTGGTTCCATATGAATTTTTAAACATTTCATGGGAGTACCCTTTGCGTAACAGGGCAGGAACCCACAGTAATGCCTGATGCCTTTAGCAGAACGCTGTGCATGAACAATATACTAGAGCGTTTTTTGTTTTTTTCCTTAGTCACTATGGCACAGATAATATGTAACTCGGTGGCCAGGTATTTCTAAATAAGAAAGAAATGGGGGATACCGTTGTTTTTTTAAAGGTTTTTTCAAGATAAGTCTGAAAGTAACATGCCATAGTTTAAAAAGAAAGGGAATAATCATATCTTGATGTTGAACATGGATTGTAAATAATTTTAAAAAGGATAGTGTGTTTCTTTGATTTCTTCTAGTCAGACTAGGGTCTCTGTGCTAATCCGATTAAACTTTGCAGAACTTTTAATTGCAACTCAGAAGTTTTGTGACTTTCTTCCAATTGTATTCCAATCCATTAGAAAACTGGTTATTTAAATTACTTAAATTTTCCAAGTTTAAAATGCAATATTTGTGGAACTTGTATATTTCCTACATTTGGATTAGTAAACAATCAAAAGAGTATGAGAATCAGTAATAAAATTAACAAATTAATAAACTAATCAGAATACTAGATAACACTAAAATAATGGGGTGCACTATTAAAATCAATAAATAAGTACAATACATAAATACAAAGAGACAATAGTTTTATGGTATAATACAGTGGCAGCCAACTTCCTAACAAAAAAGGGCCACAGATACAAAGCTTAGAAGCCTTAAGGGATGCATATATATTTAAACAGAGAAACATAGATTTTGACAGCAGATAAGAACCATGGATTTAACAAGTTTTACCATATTTGATATAAAGTGTAAACTTATTTAGAGCATAGGATAGCCTAATGCATATCTTAGGCATTCTTGTGGTTCCCCAAAGTGTTTGTCTTTATCATCTGTAATGGAAGTTTATTCTATGAATCAACTACACCTTCTGTGAAGAAGTGCTTCTGAAAATTACTCCTGAACCTGCTACCATCCAGCTTCAAATCTTTACCCCTTCATGACTATTAAACACCCAAATAATATATATTTTATAAAAATGTCCAGTGGCACGAGACCAGATTTAGGTAAGATTACCGAGTACCTTCTATCTACTCTTCACCCCTTCAGAGGGTTCTTATGAGTTGTGGCCATCTTGCTTGCACGCCTACCAGAAGACCTTAAAGCACTTATATATAGTTCTACTTTTCCCACGGTCAACAAAAATCAGTTCTTGGGTGATCCCTGGTATAAGGCTGCTCTTTCACTGCTAATGATATCACCAAATTTAAAAAAACTGAAAGACAATACAAAGAGGTGGCACCACATAGTATATCACACACACTAGGAAAAATTGAGTGTCTATAGATGTCCTGAAATGGTCTCCAGATAACCACTTCCTGTTTAATTTTTCTCATCACACAAAATAATCAATAATAATGGAAAAACAAAATTGTGTTTATAATAGCATTTTAAAACCAAATACAGCAACATGTATTTTTTTATATATACTTACCATTTCTTCTGCCTGTCAGATTAGAACAGGCCTCCATGTTGGTTTTGGGACAACTGATGATTATACTATTCAAAATCCCCACTATTATTTTTGGAAGAATAAGCTTTATCCATAAAATGTATAAACTCTAGTTGTTACGTAGTGTATCCTTCCTCAACGATTACATGTGCAAACACATACAGAATTGAAGGTCTATACTATTATATAGCACATTCCAGTTATAAGTTTAAAAACTGGTACAAATATAAAAAAAATCAGGTGAAGAAAATGTCACATTTTGATGTTGTTAGCAGTTTTTAAATGTATAATAATTTAACCTAAATACTCCAACACTTAACATTTTTGAAGTGGATATTGTCAGAAATTAAGAGAGAGAAATGGCGAAAGAGAAAAGGGTGACTTCATTTCGGAAGCCATTTTTTAAAGACATTACCCATTGCAATGCAATGTCTTTCACTTCATGTTTTAGACATACCTGTATGGAAGTCCATACTAATTTTTAATAGTCATAATACACCTTGATATTTTTACTAAAGAAAGTGTTTAAAGATCCTGCAGGGATTGAGTGATTGAGCTAAATAATATGTTCTCTTTTCAGATATTTGTGACATATTAAAGTGATTGTAAACATCATCATTTAACTGTATGTAATTATTAATAAAAAGAGAAGCACTTTCATTCATTAAAATAATTCAAGAAGCTTCATTCTTAAAATAAAGCCCATTTAATGATAATAAACATCTCAACATTCCTCGGCTCGCATCTAATGAGTGTATTTTTTTGTTCAATGACGAATCCGGCATGATCCAATTGCTGCATGCCCCCTTTGGCACCCAGCATCTTTGCATCAATGCCCCCTAGTTAGCATGCACATGTGGCTTTGTGACCTGCAATTCTGAGTCTATATTCACTAGTTTAGATCTGCATGAGTGCTTACGGATGACTACCTAGAGAGTGGGTGGGACCGCTCTCTACGTCATATTGTGAGAAACCAGGAAACAAGGAGGGGCGAAGAACATGTGTCCATGGATGATCGTTAAGTTTACTATCACTTTAACATATTATAGACATGCAAGTTATATTGTGAATGTTCATCCCTTTATATTTTCTTTTTCAGTATCCTATTATTAATAACTAATTCAAGCTTTATTATGTATATAAATATACATATATATATATTTATAAATCAATGAAAATATTTACGATAGCTGTGTTAAAACAGTATTTTGAAGCAAAAAAACTGAGAATTTGCATATCTAATTTGCATATCTTACCCATAATTCTCTTGTTCATTGGTAACATTGCATATGAGGTATTTCTAGGAAAAAAGCAAGCAGGGAATCTTGCCTAGATGTGCTAGTTTCCTATGCAAATATTTACATTGATTTAATTTTGAGACATGGAGGATTTTAATTTCAGTTTTTTTATCTCCCCCATAATTTTAATGAATTTTGATTTATATATATAGATATATATTTATCAATGATGTGTATTAATGTAACAAGAAGGAGCAGCTAATGCACCACACATTGTCAATATGATAGTTCACAAATCGACTAATATTTATAAAAATAAAAATAAAAAACACAGATTTTTGTTGTGCCAAAAAAGTTGTAATAAAGGCTGAATTGGAAAAGATAATAAGTATTTCACCTTCTGTAACTAATATAATTTTTTGTTGAATGCAGATAAAAGATATGGAAGAGATAGAAGAGATGTAAATATTTTCTTAATAACATTAAAAATATAGATCTCTAAAAATATATATTGACATATTATGTCCCTTTTAGGGCACAACTATTGTATTTTTTCCAGAATCTTTTGTAATGCCATTAGTCATGTGCTTATAATGCAACTTAATTACAATTTCCAATAAAATAGTTCTGCTTCACACATTTTCAATGGTTGCTATCTTATACCTCTATTTTGGGGCACATATTTATCCTAAACTATGCCCCTTTTTAAGGGTACATATTTTTATAATTTAATGTTTTCTTTGTGTACATTAAGGAGCAAGTGTTTGTGTGCATAATACAACTTTATTGAAATGTACAAAAAAAATAGTTCTGTTTCAATGCCCCTGTTCTCAAAGAAGCTTGTGTATTTTATTATGCACCTGTTGCCTATCAAATGTAAAAAAAGAAATGAAACACTGGACATTTCCTTCTCAATCATGAATTACTTATTGTGAAATGTATCCATGTATAGGGGGCCACAATTGTATATGATAATAATGCTACTTGCTACAACAACAAAACAGTGCAAACAGCTAGATTACGAGTTTGGTGTTATGAGTGAAAAAGCATTGTTATGGCATATAACAATGCTTTTTCCCTAACGCCACTATTACAAGTCTTGTCAGAATAGCTGTACCGCACCCTTTCTGGCCGCCACGCAACGTCAGTGCCGCACTTTAAGAAAAGCCCTTTTTTTAATGGGACTCCCATAGCGCTGATATTACAAGTTTTGCTCTGAGGCCAAAAAGTGAGTGGTACAGCCTAAAATTACAAGATCTGTACCGCCATATAAAGTCAGTAGTTATGCGTTTTACGCTACAAAGCTGTACCATAAAACTCATAACTAAACTGTCACAAAGTACACTAACACCCAAAAACTACCTATTAACCCCTAAACCGAGGCCCTCTCGCATTGCAAATACTATAATAAAATTATTAACCCCTAATCTGCTGCTCCAGACATTGCCACCACTGAAAAAAAGTATTAAACCCTATTCCACCGCTTCCCGACATCGTCGACACTATAATAAACCTATTAACCCCTAAACCGCCACACTCCCGCATCGCAAACACTATTTAAATATTATTAACCGCCCACACCGCCACTATAATAAACCTATTAACCCCTAAACCTAACGCTAACCCTAACGTAACCCTAACCCTAACACCCCCTAACTTAAATATAATTAAAATAAATCTAAATAAAACTTACAATTATTACCTAAATAATTCCTATTTAAAACTAAATAATTATCTGTAAAATAAAACTTAAGCTAGCTACAATATAACTAATAGTTATATTGTAGCTATCTTAGGTTTTAATTTTATTTCACTTGTAAGTTTGTATTTATTTTAACTAGGTAGACTAGTTAGTAAATAGTTATTAACTATTTACTAACTACCTAGTTAAAATAAATACAAAGTTACCTGTAAAATAAAACCTAACCTGCCTTACACTAAAACCTAACATTACAATAAACTAAATTAAATTAATACAATACATTTATCTAAATTACAATAAAAATAAACATTAAGGGGGGCGGAGCGTGCAGCCGTCTGTGATGGCCGCACCACATTAGAGCTCCAGCATTGGCAGAGACGGAGCCTTACCTCAGGCCAGCATCGCACATTTTTGGAGCCTCAGTAACAGCTCCTGGCGCCTTGGGAACAGTCGCTGAGCTGATCGCAAGTTTCTGGCTGCTCTTTTTGGCCCATACTTAACCTTGCATTGACTTGCGGTGTAGGCCGCGCATGAAGCCTGTCTAGAGTGATCAGGTCAGGGAGCGGAGGAGCGGAGCGCTTTCTACACACAGGAACAGAGCCCTTGGATTAGCAGGGCGAGCTGCTATACTTAGACCCGAGGGCCAAGACCCAGCTTTGGCAGACATCAACGTTCAGCTGCCTGCCTGAGAAGTGCCCTTCTGACATCCGCCATCTTGGGGGTAAGAGAACAAGCTTGCGCAGCAATATACATCATGAGCAAGGGGGGAAAATACAAAAAGCAAGCAAGACATAGCAATATAGCAGTGAATAAAACATGTAATAATCCCTAAGCGATAAGTCAGATCACTGCACAATTAACATGTATATACTATGCTAGCCTCAGAAGACTGGACTCTATAACTGGACTCTGCACCTAATGAGTGTATATAGAGCACTATTTCTCATATGTTTGTAGCACCCCTTCAAGATCCTACAAATTCTGCCTAAAACTACTTTGCTGCTTGGCGGGTCTATCGCGCACATGGTATATCCTTGAATGCAGCTTTACTGAGGCAAATAGAAGAGCCCCCTCTCTTTTACATTAGTTTGACCTCTATCCTAAGATATCGGACTCTTGAATGGTGTCCCTGAGTCCCCCCAATTGCTAAAATATTTCGATACCCTGACCCTATAATGGCACAAAAAAGGAATACAAAGGCGGACAAAAACATAAAGTCCACTAGTGCAGCTACCACAGTGAGCACTTTTTAAAAAAAACACAGATAAGAAGAAAAAAGCAGAAACTCTCCAGATGGGTAGTGAGGATGAATCACTGTCTGACTACCCTGATACCCCTCTGGGCCCCGCTTCATCTCCCGGTCATTCGCAACAATCCTCAGATGGCCCGGTGACAATCAAAGCAATGGAAGCTTTGATAAACCAAGTCAAATCTTGCATCAAGTCTGAATGTGGTGAGCTGAAAAGAGATATAAATGAACTTTGCTTTCGAGTTGAGACATTGGAAGACGACAGAGAGGAGCTGGTCAAAGAAATGTCTAATATGTCTCACTCTATGGAATCGCAGCAAACACAGATCACAGACTTGGAGAATAAAATTGACGATATAGAGAACCGGGCACGTCGGAATAACCTCAGAATCAGAGGGGTGCCAGAATCAATAAAAGGCGAGGATATCCCTGATCAACTGCAAAATCTGTTTCAATCTCTGGCGATCGCATGTCAACGAGTTATAGAACATGTCCTTCTAGAAAGGGCTCATCGTGCCTTACGACCCAAACCCTCCGATAATCAACCTCCAAGAGACATCATTGTTTGTTTCCAAACCTTCAGAGACAGGGAGAAAATATTCCAGCTTGCAAGGGATCATCCTACTTTCACCTTTTTGGGATCTAAAATTCAGATATACCAAGACCTCTCAGTAAGAACACTTCAAATGAGAAGGGAGTATGCCTTCTTCACGGCACATCTATGATCCTTAAAGATTCCTTACAGATGGGGCTTTCCTGTATCCTTACAAGTCCTTGATAAAGTAGTAGGTGAAACGCGCGTCAGGAGCTCGCTCTGCTTCTCTTTAAAACTTTAATGGTGAAACTTATAGAATATTGATTGTTGGCCGATATCGGCACTTTCTAGTGGTTAAAGTGGGTAGTTTAAATGTGGTGGTAAAAATGGGGACATATTTGTACACATAGTCAGTGTCAGTTTTGACTGCTACCGTTATCCAAACCAGATCGGTGCCAAACAAACTTAGCGTTAAGAGACTGACAACCACGCTTTATAGTGGCAGTTGAGCGATCTGTCATTTGGTATATTGTAATAGCCACTGTTGTGTTAAAATTAAATCTGACACTGGGTATTATACTTTAATTGCATAAAATGTGCAAATAGTGGTTATGCACATAACCTTCTTTTACGGTGGCAGACAGTCTGATGATACATATACCTGTCTCACTATATGATTATTCAACAAGCTGCAAACTATAAAATAACAGAATATTTGACAAAAGCTGTATGTTTCAATGAATGAATAAAATAGTTACTGTTATTTTCGACTCATATGGTCTCACATTTTTGTAAATTAACCCACGTTCTATCCTCCACTTACCACTAATCTAACATACCAGCATTCCCTTATTGACCTTGTTGTTGGGAACGCTCTGTGCTTTCCCATATCTGTGAGAGAAGCATGTGCTTATATTAAGCAGGTAAAATGTGTCTAATCTCTGATACATTTTTCTACCTGACTTGATAGATTTTATATATCAAGATTTTATGAATTACATTTTATATGTCATCTTAGGTACACCATATTACCCTATCATAACAATCTAAGCTATGCCCTTATGTCAAGTCGCATATAGTGTATCCATTAATGGTGTAATTTTCACAATATAACAAGTACTAGTTTTTAGTACTATCATTTGGGATAACTCATTTTCAATAGGTATTGACATAATAGGGACTGTTCTCATGAATGTGGGACATATGCTAGTTCACGTAGCTATAAGTAATAGAAGTAGTAGTATGGTGAGACTTATTTTTAATTTATTCTCTTTATATATATTTTCATTAATAAAAGTTATGTTTTAATTAATGTCTCATATGCCTATCCCTTATCTGAATACCTAAGACTCTCACTCAAGTGTGCCCCAAGATACCTTCTTTCTTTTCTTTTTTGTTAAATAATCCTTACAAGTCATCAAGAATGGTAAGCGCCATGAATGTATAAGCCCCTCCATGGTAGCTGACTTTTGCAGTCGGCTTGACATCCCTCTCCCAGAATTAGCAAATAACTCTCTAATGAAGGAAAGCCCAGCGCCCCCTAAACCACAGAGGAGAATGTGGTCTGAAGTGGTCACCAAACAAAGCAAGAAATAGCAGTGTGTAGAGCCTACACTACCTGATCTATAATGGTTCTGTCCAAATCTTTAGGAAAATGTAAGTACTAAACCTCTGGTCACACTATTTGTGTTCACAACGAAGGAGTAACTACTCCTTTAATGTGGACTGTAGTTCGTTAGAAACTGCCTTCCTGTATGTCTTAAATTTTAGAATAGCATTTTCTGTTCACTGTTAATTGAGTTAGCCCTGACTAGTTCCCAATATTGGAACCTGACTTTAAGAGTTGAAAGCTGTAAGGATCGAATGTGCTGGTCCTCTGTGATGAGAGACATTTGGGACTACTCCAGCAGCTTACTAGGGATACAACTGGACTCTGTCAGCAAAATAATTTTGCTGTTAAGTTTATTCTTGTTTAGCATTGTTTAACCTAATTTTGATGACTAGTTGAGTGAAATGTTGCATATTTACATGCCTATGCTCTAAAAATGTTTACCTTTTAACATGTTAATTGCCTGTTGGATTGAGCTCCGTTGAGCCGATCTTTCCTCTTCTGTCAGTTTCTTTCTTTCTTATCTTATCTTCGCACTAGATAGAAAGAGTTTCTGACGCTTTCCCTACTCTTTCTCTCTTTTCTTTTTCCCCTTCTTTTTCTTTTTCTCCTTCTTTAACTGTCACCCTTTTCCCATTCTCTTTTCAGTTTACCTCTTTTTCCCTGCATTCACACTTCTCCTCTTTCTTTTTTGATCAATTACTTACCTGGTTTAAGAGTGCTAAAACTCGGTACAGATTAGCTTTATCGTTACTTAACTTCAACTCCTCAAACACACGCCATTCTAACACACATACTTATAGTACCCACACATCGCCTAGACATAAATGCATTCTCCCTCCCCGTTTAGCCAGGTTAGCTCTTTTAGAATAGCCTCACAAAATGTCAAGGGCTTTTTAGCTCCCCAAAAATGATCCATAGCTTTTCATGACTTCTATAAGAAACGGCTGGATGTTGTAATGATCCAGGAAGCGCACTTTAAGAGAAATCATGAGCCCACCTTGTCTCAATTCTACTTTGACCAACATTATTTAAATTCTGCACTGACTAAGCACAATGGGGTTTGTATTTTCTTTAGGAGGGGGGCTTCCTTCAAACTTTTACAGAAAACCCAAGATCAAGAAGGCAGAATATTAATACTAGTGGGGTTATATTATGGAACTTTAGCCAAAATTTATGCTCCCATTCACCCTTCTCCCTCCTTTTTTCACAGAGTCACTAATCTAATAATATATGTAGCCAAGGGCCCAATTTTACTATGTGGGGACTTCAATTTTCCTTTCTCTCCAGCTCTTGACAAATCCACTGGTAGATCCTACTTGCGGAATAACCAACTAAAAGCTAACTGCCAGGCAATTGATCCCATTCCCCTCTTAGACACCTGGAGAATCACACACCCCACAACTAAAAAGACTTTACATTTTTCTCTAACCCCCAGCATTCCCACACTCGGTTGGACTATATTCTTTGTGACCAAAACATATTAATCTCCCTCATTGACTCTAGACTTCACCACACCTCTTGGTCTGATCATAGCATGGTAAGCTCAACATTCAAATGGTCCCCTAAACCTCAGTATCACCAACACTGGAAACTCAATGACCATATCTTTTCAGACCCAATAGTTACCACCGATATTATGGAAAAAACTGAGGAGTTCTTTTCCCTCAATGATCCTTCCTCAACCTCTGCTACTAACAACTGGGAGACATATAAATGCTACATACGAGGGCTGATAATGGGCCACACACACAAATTAAGAAAACAAAGAGCGGCACAATATTTGGCGTTAACAGAAGATTTTCATAATAGCGAGAAAGCATTAAAACAAAACCCTCAATCCTTACAACTGCTAGCACGATCACAGCAATCTAGGGAGGCTCTCAACCAATACCTGGTTAAAAACGCACATCTTCGGGACCTCACACAAAAATCTAGAATTTTTATAAAGAGCAATAAAGCAGGCCGCCTTCTAGCCCGCTCCCTCAAAAAGAAATGTTATAAGACCTTATCTAAAATATCAGATACCGCTGGAACCTCCTTTACTTCTAGTCCAGATATAACTAATCAGTTTGCAAAATATTATTCCTCCCTATATAATCTTCCAACCTCTAATAAAAACACAAAACATCAGTTAATACAGGACTACATCTCACAAACCCAACTACCTTCCCTTACAGAGGAAGAAAGCTCTTCCCTAGATTCCCAGTTCTCTCTACAGGAGTTGCTTTGTAGCTATCAAAAATCTTCCGCAGGGCAAAGCCCCTGGCCCGGACGGCTTTACTCCAAAGTTGTATCACTTGTTTAAATCTCAACTAGGTCCCCACCTGCTATTGTTATACAACTCCATAGGCAATGGTGGCCACTTTTCAAAATCACTTCTAGAAGCGACAATCTCGGTCATACAGAAACCGGGTAAAAATGCAGAACAAGTGACTAGCTATCGCCCAATCTCTTTGATAAACATAGATATTAAGCTGTATGTGAATTTATTAGCAATTAGAATAAATAAAGTCCTCCCCACCCTCATTCATACCGATCAAGTTGGCTTTATCCCTGAGAGAGAAGCTAAAGATAACACCATTAGAGTCCTACAAACTATATACACCCCCAATACTCATAAAACCCCCTAATCCTGTTATCCACAGACGCTGAGAAGGCCTTTGACAGAGTGGACTGGGATTTTTTGTGGGCCACTCTGTCGGGGTTCGGGTTCTCCAACACTCTATTCACCCGCATACAAGCCCTATATAATAAGCCATCTGCTAGCGTTAACGCCAACTGTACTTTATCTCAAAAAATCCCAATAAGAAATGGGATTGCCTGGTATTTCGGGGCTGGACTGTACTGTGAAGTCAGGATCAGACTGATATTCAATAGGAAAGTTCTTCTCTATGAAAGGCTCATATTGAGCAAAAAGAGGCTGCTTCTAGGGTGGTAACTAGCCATAGAACAAGCTATTATGCTATTATTCATTCCCAGGTTGAGCGCTTCTCTCTTTTTATTTATGCAAATTATGACACTTAGGGAAGTCTCCCTAAGTGTGATGCGGGAATCCAGACGTGGAACCCTTGCTCAGTGTGTCTAGAGGGATATGGCTGCACCTCACTGATGAGGCCCACAATAGGCCGAAACGTACGTCTGGGGTTTTGCCATTTCTCTCGTTCAGAGAGGGATTGCCTGGTATTTCGGGGCTGGACTGTACTGTGAAGTCAGGATCAGACTGATATGCTATAGGAAAGTTCTTCTCTGTGAAAGGCACATATTGAGCAAAAAGAGGCTGCTTCTAGGGTGGTAACTAGCCATAGAACAAGCTATTATGCTATTGTTCGTTCCCAGTTTGAGCGCTTCTCTTTTTATTTATGCAATTTATGACACTTAGGGAAGTCTCCCTAAGTGTGATGCGGGAATCCAGACGTGGACCTGTTGCTCAGTGTGTCTAGAGGGATATGGCTGCAATTCACTGATGAGGCCCACAATAGGCCGAAACGTACATCTGGGGTTTTGCTGTTTCTCTCATTCAGAGAGGGATTGCCTATTATTTCGGGGCTGGACTGTACTGTGAAGTCAGGATCAGACTGATATGCTATAGGAAAGTTCTTCTCTGTGAAAGGCACATATTGAGCAAAAAGAGGCTGCTTCTAGGGTGGTAACTAGCCATAGAACAAGCTATTATGCTATTGTTCGTTCCCAGGTTGAGCGCTTCTCTCTTTTTATTTATGCAAATTATGACACTTAGGGAAGTCTCCCTAAGTGTGATGCGGGAATCCAGACGTGGAACCATTGCTCAGTGTGTCTAGAGGGATATGGCTGCACCTCACTGATGAGGCCCACACTAGGCCAAAACGTACGTCTGGGGTTTTGCCATTTCTCTCGTTCAGAGAGGGATTGCCTGGTATTTCGGGGCTGGACTGTACTGTGAAGTCAGGATCAGACTGATATGCTATAGGAAAGTTCTTCTCTGTGAAAGGCACATATTGAGCAAAAAGAGGCTGCTTCTAGGGTGGTAACTAGCCATAGAACAAGCTATTATGCTATTGTTCGTTCCCAGGTTGAGCGCTTCTCTCTTTTTATTTATGCAAATTATGACACTTAGGGAAGTCTCCCTAAGTGTGATGCGGGAATCCAGACGTGGGACCGTTGCTCAGTGTGTCTAGAGGGATATGGCTGCACCTCACTGACGAGGCCCACAATAGGCCGAAACGTACGTCTGGGGTTTTGCCATTTCTCTTGTTCAGAGAGGGATTGCCTGGTATTTCGGGGCTGGACTGTACTGTGAAGTCAGGATCAGACTGATATGCTATAGGAAAGTTCTTCTCTGTGAAAGGCACATATTGAGCAAAAAGAGGCTGCTTCTAGGGTGGTAACTAGCTATAGAACAAGCTATTATGCTATTGTTCGTTCCCAGGTTGAGCGCTTCTCTCTTTTTATTTATGCAAATTATGACACTTAGGGAAGTCTCCCTAAGTGTGATGCGGGAATCCAGACGTGGGACCGTTGCTCAGTGTGTCTAGAGGGATATGGCTGCACCTCACTGACGAGGCCCACAATAGGCCGAAACGTACGTCTGGGGTTTTGCCATTTCTCTTGTTCAGAGAGGGATTGCCTGGTATTTCGGGGCTGGACTGTACTGTGAAGTCAGGATCAGACTGATATGCTATAGGAAAGTTCTTCTCTGTGAAAGGCACATATTGAGCAAAAAGAGGCTGCTTCTAGGGTGGTAACTAGCCATAGAACAAGCTATTATGCTATTGTTCGTTCCCAGGTTGAGCGCTTCTCTCTTTTTATTTATGCAAATTATGACACTTAGGGAAGTCTCCCTAAGTGTGATGCGGGAATCCAGACGTGGACCTGTTGCTCAGTGTGTCTAGAGGGATATGGCTGCAATTCACTGATGAGGCCCACAATAGGCCGAAACGTACATCTGGGGTTTTGCCGTTTCTCTCATTCAGAGAGGGATTGCCTATTATTTCGGGGCTGGACTGTACTGTGAAGTCAGGATCAGACTGATATGCTATAGGAAAGTTCTTCTCTGTGAAAGGCACATATTGAGCAAAAAGAGGCTGCTTCTAGGGTGGTAACTAGCCATAGAACAAGCTATTATGCTATTGTTCGTTCCCAGGTTGAGCGCTTCTCTCTTTTTATTTATGCAAATTATGACACTTAGGGAAGTCTCCCTAAGTGTGATGCGGGAATCCAGACGTGGACCCGTTGCTCAGTGTGTCTAGAGGGATATGGCTGCACCTCACTGACGAGGCCCACAATAGGCCAAAACGTACATCTGGGGTTTTGCCGTTTCTCTCGTTCAGAGAGGGATTGCCTGGTATTTCGGGGCTGGACTGTACTGTGAAGTCAGGATCAGACTGATATGCTATAGTGATATGCTATAGGAAAGTTCTTCTCTGTGAAAGGCACATATTGAGCAAAAAGAGGCTGCTTCTAGGGTGGTAACTAGCCATAGAACAAGCTATTATGCTATTGTTCGTTCCCAGGTTGAGCGCTTCTCTCTTTTTATTTATGCAAATTATGACACTTAGGGATGTCTCCCTAAGTGTGATGCGGGAATCCAGACGTAGACCCGTTGCTCAGTGTGTCTAGAGGGATATGGCTGCACCTCACTGATGAGGCCCACAATAGGCCGAAACGTACATCTGGGGTTTTGCCGTTTCTCTCGTTCAGAGAGGGATTGCCTGGTATTTCGGGGCTGGACTGTACTGTGAAGTCAGGATCAGACTGATATGCTATAGGAAAGTTCTTCTCTGTGAAAGGCACATATTGAGCAAAAAGAGGCTGCTTCTAGGGTGGTAACTAGCCATAGAACAAGCTATTATGCTATTGTTCGTTCCCAGGTTGAGCGCTTCTCTCTTTTTATTTAAGAAATGGTACCCATCAGGGATGTCCGCTGTCTCCACTGCTTTTTGTCCTGGCGGTGGAGGTCTTTGCAATGAGAATTAGAAACAATAATAATATTCAGGGCTTCACTTTTGCATCAGTCCAACAGAAATGCCTGCTTTATGCAGACAATATCATATTCTCCATCCGTTCCCCGGATATATCCCTACCTGCCCTCCTCATCGAATTCGAGGATTATAAAAAAAGTCTCAAATTTTACTATCAACATGGAAAAGTCCACATGAATGCCATTAAACCTGACCGATGATGACCTCCGCTATATAACGTCCCATACTACTTTTCAGATTACCAATAAAATACGCTTCTTAGGGATAGATATTTCTTCTAAACATACAGACCTATTTGACCACATCTATATCCCTCTTCAGGAACAAACCCGGGCTACTCTTGAGTCATGGCAGAAACAGGGACATCTCTCTTGGTTGGGGCGTATTAATGCAATAAAAATGTCACTTCTCCCTAAATATCTATACTTATTCCAGGTTCTTCCGTTAGAACTTCCCACTATGTTTTTAACTAAGCAACTAAAACTTTTCTAATCCTTTATCTGGGCGCAGAAAAGAACTAGGGTCTCCAAACATACTTTATACCTCAGTAAAGAGGATGGTGGCCTTGGTGCCCCAGATCTTATTGCCTACTATCATGCAGTGCATGCTGCGCGTATCACAGCATGGAAGAACGCAAAACCAAATAAACCTTGGGTACAAATTGAAAGCCACCTAACAGGAGATTTTAACCTAGGTGATTTTAACCTAGGTGACGTGCTGGATTCCACCTAAGTATGAGCTGTGTCGACTGCCCTGTTCTTTAGAAAGCTACATATCAGTTTTTGACTGTTTGCTTGTCCATCAAGTTTCAGAGCGTCAGCTCATCTGGCAAGTATCCAGTTGTGATTGTCTGTTATTCTGTCAAGCTATGAGTTGTGACTGAAACACATTTGTCATTTTTTTTTCTTTTGCCATGTTCATGATTTGCTGTTCATCTATGTTTATTTTGCAATATTTCTTTTACAATGTGCTCTGGTTCAAAGCACTCAGGACTTTACTGTGAAGCTCCCTTTTGAATTTCTAGGTTAACATTAAACGCTGCACCTTTTCAAGTCCCAATGCTTGAAGTATCATAAACTTATTCTTAGGCCAAAATGTATCACCATTGGATGCCGACAGTTTGCAAATAGTAATCCTGTCTGCCTGTAATTGACCCTTTGCGATGCTGCATTGTATGGTGTGATATTTAACATTGCACAAGAGGTTTCCTGTGCAATGCTGCCCCCTGCTCTGACAGAACCAATTGAATAGGGCATGTCAATCACCCAGAATGAGAAGCATATTTTTCAACATTTAGAAAAAGTATGCAATTGCATTCAACTTTCCAATTTACTTCAATTTAATTTGTTCCATTCTCATGATATCCTTTGTTTAAAAACATACTTAGGTAGACTCAGGAGCTGCTGATTGTTGGCTGCACATACTGTATATGCTTCATGTAATTGAATCACCTGTGTGCATTGCTGTTTTTCAACAAAAGATACCAAGAGAATGAAGCGATTTAGATAATAGAAATACATTGGAAAGTTGTTTAAAAATGTATTCTTAATCATGAAAAAAAAATTTAGTTTCACGTCCCTTTGAGTTTATCTGAATAAAGTTTTTTTGTAAGCAACTATAATGTAAATGTCAAATGGCAATGTATTCAGGCAAGCAAAAGCAGCTACAATAACAAATGGGCTGAGCTCTTTTTCTCCCAGCCTCTAGGGAAGGTTCATTTCTGCTGTTGCCTTTTGTTTACAGATTTTCTATAGTCAATACTGCAGTATTGCTGTTTGCAGGATAGGTGGCAGGTTCAAAATGCACACAATTTGATACATTTCAGCAGGTAAAATATATTATTGGAAACACATTAAAGGGATGCAAAGTCTACAGTATACTGTCCCTTGAAAGGGGGTACTAAACCTCTTCTAGTTACAAAACAGTTCTGCTGTCTTGCCAGAGAATAACATATCAGCCAAAATGCATTAAAGGGACAATCTAGTCAAAATTAAACTTTCATGTTTCAGATAGGGAATGCAATTTAAACAACTTTCCAATTCCCTTTTATCATCAAATTTGCTTTGTTCTCTTGGTATTCTTTGTTGAAAGCTAAACCTTGGTAGGGTCATATGCTAATTTCTAAAACCTTGAAGGCCACCCCTTATTTCAATGCATTTGGCAGTTTTTCACAGCTAGAGGGTGTAGTATCATGTGTTTCATATAGATAACACTGTGACAATGCCCTGGATTTTCAAGTGAGAGGGAATTGATTGGCTAAAATGCAAGTCTGTCAAAAGAACTGAAATAAGGGTGCAGTCTGCAAAGGCATAGATACAAGTTATTCACAGAGGTAAAAAGTGTATTATTATAACCGTGTTTGTTATGCAAAACTGGAGAATGGGTAATAAAGGGATTATCTATCTTTTAAAATACAGTAATAACAATTCTGGAGTAGACTGTCCCTTTAGCATCTTGTTTGCTGTAATTGTTTTCAAAAGCAAAACTCCACCCACTACTTCCCTTATTTGGAAGAACCAATCCAGACTAACTTTTGCAGAAGACAGTGTAAGCTACAGTCATTATATTAAAGGGCCATAATACCCAAATGTTTAAACACTTGAAAGTGATGCAGTATAGCTGTAAAAAACTGACTAGAAAATATCACCTGAACATCTCTATGTAAAAAAGAAAGATATTTTACCTCAAAGTTTCTCAGTAGCCACATCCCATTGTAAAGGACTTCTAAGCAGCATATCAGTATGTCTGTCCCGGGACAGCGGAAGGGGCGAGCTTACGTGCACTCTCATCTTATTTCCCTATTCAGTTTAAAGGAATTTTGCTATGAAATCTCATAAGAGTTAAGTGAAATCTCATGAGATCACAGTAAAAGAGTTCATGACCCCAGCACTGCTGATGCTGATTGGCTGCTGTTCATTTCTTCATTTTTATTACCTGCAGCTGGGCTGCAGCTAAGTATAACTTTTTACACAGAACTTACTCTGCCGAGCTGAGGAGATTGTGAGGTAAAATATCTTCCTTTTTTACATTGAGATGCTCATATGATATTTTCCTGTCAGCTTTTAACAGTTATACTGCATCCGTTTCAAGTGATTTAGCATATGAGCATTATGTCCTTTTAATATAAATTGCAGTTTTCCCCAGTTGTTATCTGCTAAAGACAATTAAGGAACAATGAACCCAATTTTTTTCTTTTGTGATTCAGATAGAGCATTCAATTTTAAGCAACTTTCTAATTTACTCTTATTATCAAATTTCCTTTATTCTCTTGGTATCTTTATTTGAAATGCAAGAATGTAAGTTTAGATGCCGGCCCATTTTTGGTGAACAACCTAGGTTGTCCTTGCTGATTGGTGGATAAATTCATCCACCAATCAATAACTGCTGTCCAGAGTTCTGAACAAAGAAAAAAGCTTAGATGTATTCTTTTTCAAACAAAGATAGCAAGAGAATGAAGAAACATTCATAATAGGAGTAAATTAGAAAGTTGCTTAAAATTGCATGCTCTATCTGAATCACGAAAGAAAAAAATTGGGTTCAGTGTCCCTTTAGGGAAATGGTTGGTACATCTACAGTTCTAAAAATTAGAAAATCTACAAATTTAAAAAAACTAGATTACAGGAGAAGGGTTTCAATGAATAATTAAATATATTTCAAAATTGTGTTTTCTATGCATAAATAAACATTTTATATTCAAATGTCAAAGTTTTACTAACCCAACAGTTTAGGTGAAAAATATTTTATTTATTAGATTTTCTGTACTCTTGAGAACTGCAAATATGATGTAGTTCGTGTTGACATCATTTCAAAATTAGATAAAAAAGAAAGCAAAATTACTAATTGTCTAAAATGATATATGGTAGAGTAACTAACAAAATATTGTGAATTAAAAGCTGTATTTTTCATAGTTAAAGGGACATTACAGCTGAAATTGGAATACACATTGATAAATGTCAGATTTGAATTGAAGCATTTTTGTAATATACATGTATTAGCAAAAATGCTTACAATAAAAGCTATAGCTGTGTGAGCCAGCATTTTAAATAAAGCATTTGCTCAGAGAATGCTTGTACCATCTAGTAATGACTCAATTTGTTAATTGCTGACATGATAAAAGCCCCACTGGTGCTCTGAGCAGCTGCAGCACTTAAAATGCTGGTGCACGGAGAATATCTAGTTATGCTTCATATGCATAGAAAAATGTTAACACTAAAACAGTTATAACTTTTAATAGGAGCATTTTTGCAAATACAGGTATATTGGAAATATGTTTCTATTCAAAGATGTAATTCATCTATGACACTGATTTTCAAACCTGCCCTCGGGCCTCCCCAACAGGCCAGGTTTTCAGGATTACCTTGGATAAGAGCAGGTAAAATAACCAAGTTTACTAATCAGCTGATTATTTCACCTGTGCTCTAGTTCAGATATCCTCAAGATGTGGCCTGTTATGGAGGCCTGAGGTCAGGTTTGAAAACCAGGGATCTATGTGCAGTTAAATTTTCAACTGAATGTCCCTTTAATTTCAGTGCTACATCAGACAAGAACTGTTGGTAGCAGGGACAGGCCTACTGTGTCTGCTGCATTTTGTAGTTTCCATTCATTCTTAAATAACACATTGGTTTATTTTTGCTTGACTTATTTACTTTGGTTTTGTAGTGCATGCAGTGTATAATTTTGTCCAAAATTATCCTAGATGTATTTGCCACATATCCCAATAAAACTATTTACTAAGCAATGATGTTCCAGGATATAACTTCGTTTCAACTTGATTTTCTACACACAAAAAAACCCCAGGAGATTTAAATCCTTTATTTTGGGTTAATAAATAATCTATGTACATTAATATTTAAAGATCAAAGAATAAATATGAACAGGAAAAAAAACCATTTAAAAATGTTTTCTTTTTTAATATAGCACAAGCTAACAAATAATAGTTGACTATTCTATAAAAATGTCAAATTGATTAAACATTCTTACAATAACAATATATCTAAATATTATTTATCATATTATAAAAAGTGAGTCTTGTTTGCCAAGCGTGTTCTCTTTTTCCTCCTTCTTTATCTTAATTTTGTAGCAGATTACAAAAGCCCCGGGTTGAAAGTATCGTGCAGACTGCTTTGACACAATGATCTTGACTGAGTCATTGTTTTTCATGAGGAAGCAGCAGCACAGAGAACTCCTCCCCAGTCTTATTACATACTGTGATGAAGAAGGAGGGGTTGGCTCATACAGAGTTGCCAGGAGGCAAGACAGGAACAGTACTATCTTTTCAAGTGGCTACAGACATTATGCTGGACACACCATGAGCTGGCGACCTAACAGTACCCAGGGAGTTGTCCTAACAGCATACCATGCCAGCAGCAAGGGTGCAGCAGGTAGCAGTGCTAAAGACCTCGGCCAGGTCTCCCCCAGGAGGTAAGCACAGCAAGCCCGGTTAGCACTGCCTGCCAGTGCGTGCACAGTTGCTTAGCAAGCAGAGGTGCTGCTGGAATAAGCAACCAGCACCTGTTATGACAGGAATAGCTTTTGTGGGTTGAGTGCAAAGGTGTTTATATCGTTGGTGCATTGCAGGCGTGTTATGTTTAATTGAAACAGTCATATCGATAAGCTCATTCTGTGAAGTTACTTTTGTATTTCTGTTTTATGCCTACATAGTTTAGAGTTTTTAAATTAGGCTGGGATTTTTTTTTTATTTCTTAAACATTTTAAAATCGTTTGCTTGACTTCAGTAATGTTATCACAGCCGTATTAGTAGGACATTAGACCAAAACCTATCACTATTGTTGACAATGTTTTTAAAATATGTGCAGCTTCCTGTATGTATTGATATAAATACTAATTGTTACTTTTTTTAAATGTCCCTCCTAAAACGTTTCTGTGCAGCATTGATTAGACTATTCCTTAGATAAATGTCTGTAACTGGGATATTGAATACAAGAGTTTCAGCTGGTCTCCATATAAATAAATACTATTTACATCCCTGAAGCACAACCACAGATACATTATCTGTCTGTGACAACAAACTGATCTATTTCTGTGTGTGTGATTAATAAAATAAAGAAGATACAAAGCCTTCATAGAGGTGTGACCTTGCGTGTAAATTCCCCCTATATAGATCACAGATGTACTTTGGACCCTTTGAACTTGCTTCTTAATTTACATTAGAGAGCAAACACTTTCCTATCACTTTTCTTCCAGCATAAACTAGTATAAAACATGCTGGTAAAATGTAATATTCATGCATAGTTTGCATTAATTCAAAAACTCAAAAAATATACAATCTCTATAATAAAATTAATTGAATGAATGTTGTTATGTGTGGGTTAATTATTCAGTTTTCCAACAAATTCTGTACCTGAGAATTTTTATATTACACATTTTAAACTATAGAACTGCTGTATGTTGTATGTGTGTGTATATGTATAATTTTTTTTTTTTTTTTTTTTAATATTATTATTATTTTTTTAAATCCTTAGTTGACCAGGAAATCACTAATGTGTTATGGGAAAAAAAGAAATTCTACAATCCTGCTTTAGTGTTAGACAGGAAGCAGATTTTTTTTTCTTCTCATTTGTAGTTTTCTGTTACAGTCAAGGGACAATAGGAAGACTTAATATGTAACTGCATTATATTCAGTAGCCTAAATTATTGTATATTTCTTTATTAAAGGTAAAAGTGCAAAAAGAAAATACTGTACTCTAATGGGTGATATCATTTTTATTATTGCACAATGGCTTGCTTATAACTATGTTTAACCCTACGCAAAGGATATGATGAGGCATATGTGCATAGCTATCGATCACCAGCTAGCTCCCAGTAGCACACTGTTGCAACTGAGCATATCTAGGTATGATTTTCAACAAAGGGTACCAAGAGAACAAAGTAAATTAAATAAACAATTGGAAATGAGACTGCTCTTTAAAGTGCATGCTGAACCTGAACCGTGAGTGTTTTTAATTTTGATTTCCATGTTTCTGATATACTACTGTATGTTGTTATTCAAACTTGTAGTGCTCGTGAGAATATACAGTGTCAGATGGATGCTATTTCCAGTTCAGTGTTGCTGTTTGATTTGACATGTGATGTGACCTCATGAGTGATGTCACTGATGCTAAATGTTATAATCTATTTGTATAAAGTCTTATACAGTAAGTGTAATGTAGGCTATTGGCAATAAAGCTTATGAAACCAGGCTTGTCATTTCCTGTTTTTTTTTTTTTATTTATGTATTTTATTTTATTTTTTATCATTTTGTTTGATCCTTTTTACATTATATTCCCCCCCCCCCAAAAAAAAAATGTCATATGATCTTCAGTTCTATTTGTTTAACTTGAATTTTGTTTCACAATATGTTGTGTGTTTAACCCCTTAATGACCACAGCACTTTTCCATTTTCTGTCCGTTTGGGACCAAGGCTATTTTTACATTTTTGAGGTGTTTGTGTTTAGCTGTAATTTTCCTCTTACTCATTTACTGTACCCACACATATTATATACCGTTTTTCTCGCCATTAAATGGACTTTCTAAAGATACCATTATTTTCATCATATCTTATAATTTACTATAATTTTTTTTATAAAATATGAGGAAAAAATGGAAAAAAACACACTTTTTCTAACTTTGACCCCCAAAATCTGTTACACATCTACAACCACCAAAAAACACCTATGCTAAATAGTTTCTAAATTTTGTCCTGAATTTAGAAATACCCAATGTTTACATGTTCTTTGCTTTTTTTGTAAACTATAGGGCCATAAATACAAGTAGCACTTTGCTATTTCCAAACCATTTCTTTTCAAAATTAGCGATAGTTACATTGGGACACTGATATCTTTCAGGAATCTCTGAATATCCATTGACATGTATATATATTTTTTTTAGTAGACAACCCAAAGTATTGATCTAGGCCCATTTTGGTATATTTCATGCCACCATTTCACCGCCAAATGCAATCAAATACAAAAAATCGTTCACTTTTCACAAATTTTTTCACAAACTTTTGGTTTCTAACTTAAATTATTTACAAACAGCTTGTGCAATTATGGCATAAATGGTTGTAAATTCTTCTCTGGGATACCCTTTGTTCAGAAATAGCAGACATATATGACTTTGGCGTTGCTTTTTGGTAATTAGAAGGCCGCTAAATGCCACTGCGCACCACACGTGTATTATGTCCAGCAGTGAAGGGGTTAATTAGGGAGCATGTAGGGAGCTTTTTGGGGTAGTTTTAGCTTTAGTGTAGTGTAGTAGACAACCCCAAGTATTGATCTAGGCCAATTTTGGTATATTTCATGCCACCATTTCACCGCCAAATGCGATCAAATTAAAAAAAACGTTAATTTTTTCTCAATTTTAGGTTTCTCACTGAAATTATTTACAAACAGCTTGTGCAATTATGACACAAATGGTTGTAAATGCTTCTCTGGGATCCCCTTTGTTCAGAAATAGCAGACATATATGGCTTTGGCATTGCTTTTTGGTAATTAGAAGGCCTCTAAATGCCGCTGCGCATCACACGTGTATTATGGCTAGCAGTGAAGGGGTTAATTATGTAGCTTGTAGGGAGCTTGCAGGGTTAATTTTATCTTTAGTGTAGAGCTCAGCCTCCCACCTGAAACACCAGACCCCCTGATCCCTCCCAAACAGCTCTCTTCCCTCCCCCACCCCACAATTGTCCCCGCCATCTTAAGCACTGGCAGAAACTCTGCCAGTACTAAAATAAAAGGTATTTGGCCCTTTTTAAAAAAAAAAAAAAAAAAAAAAGCATATTTACATATGCTGATGTGTAGGATCCCCCCTTAGACCCCAACCTCACTAATCCCCCACCAAACAGCTTTCTAACCCTTCCCCTCTGCCTTAATGGGCGCCATCTTGGGTACTGGCAGCTGTCTGCCAGTACCCAGTTTTGTAAAAAAAATGTGCCTTTTTTTAAAAAAAAAATGCCCTTTTCTGTAGTGTAGCTTTCCCCCCCCCACCAAGACCAACCCCCAACCCCTTCCAGATCCCTTAGATTACATTTTTAATATTTACATTTTATTATTTTTTTTAACTTTTAACTTTTTTTTTTTCTGTAGTGTAGCGGTTCCCACCCGCTCCCGCCCCGTGCACGCGCCCGCCCACCACCCCCCGTGCACGCGCGCGCTCCCGTGCGCGCCCCGTAGGTCCCGCCTCCCTCCACTCCACACAGAGCATCGATGGCCGCCCACCCGCCTCCCACGTAAGCTCCCACCCACCAACGATACTGGCCATCGATGTCCGGTGCAGAGAGGGCCACAGAGTGGCTCTCTCTGCATCGGATGGCCAAGGGGGGTTATTGCAGGATGCCTCCATATCGAGGCATCACTGCAATAACCGGAAAGCAGCTGGAAGCTTTCCAGACCAAGGACGTACGCCACACGTCCTCGGTCATTAACTGTATTTTTTTTGAGGACGTGTGGCGTACGTCCTTGGTCGTTAAGGGGTTAATGAGCTGTCATTTTGTTTGCATTACTCAAATGAGCAGGTTTTTAGATCAAATGGGATTCTCTGGCATTATTATGCTAGTCAAAGAAACCATGTTATACTTAAAAAGGGACTTTTTGTAGGAAAAAAAAAATGTTCTATTTAATTTAAAGTGTTTTTTGTTTTGTTGTTTAACTAATTTCCTTTTATTCTATATGTCTAACCCTTGCTGAGGGGGTATAGGCAGTCAGTGCATTGCCACTCCAGATGAAAATATGGCTGGTGGGCTTGGTATATGGTTGTATCCTTCAGCCATTGGCTCTATATTAATTTGGGTGGCAGGGAGCATGTTGGGTTCATAACTTTCTTTGACTATGCGTTTAATCCCTTCGACTGCATAAATATAAATATTGTTATATGATAGTTGATAGTATGTTTTTATGCCATCAAAGAATATTGATAAACATTTTATTACATAAAGGAAGGTCTTGCTTAAATAGACATTAAAGTAATTTTTATGTCCTTTAAATATCCATAGGGGTAAATTTATGAAGCTGCATTCTCAGCTTTTTAGGGTTTGGGGTGGAGCCTGCTGCCACATATTTTTATTTTGCCCTTCTGCCACGCTCGCTCGTTCAGGATGTACTGCTCTTGCGCAATTGATTGAGCAGGGGTGGCATTGCACAAGCAGCCACTTTTGCAATCTTAAGTTTCGCCATGCCATACCGCATTTCAATTGGCTATTGCAGGCGGACAGATTCACTACTTGCGAGCCTGTCCGCTTGCAAAGGTGATACATTTTGCTTGTAGACTATATCAGCATTGAAAAGAAATACATGCAAAATATATATATATATATATATATATATATATATATATATATATATATATATATATATATATATATATATATTCATATAGAATACGTTTTATTAGCAACATGTGTAAGGTTTTGTTATTTCAAAACCATTTTGTTAATCTTGTTTCCACAGCCCGTTAGAGGCCATATGTAAGTGAGCTCTGGTAATCATCCAAGCAATCGCTGTGTAGTATATTGAAGGATTAGCTTAGTTAAAGGGATATTAAACAGTATGAGATTGTAATATAAAATGTTTTATTATGGGTAGTCAAAAAACTTTGAAATATACTTTAATAATTTATTTTGTATCCTTTTCCTGTAATTTAACTCAGAAATGTGTTGTTTTTCTAAATTCTATAAATTTCTATAAAGTAATCTGCGCTGTTATGTTTGACCGAAGGGCCATCAGAGTTTTCTTTGCATAAATGTTCTGTAGATGATCCATTTATATAGCCCATCTAGGAGTGTTTTTGTAACAATGTATAGTTTTACTTAATAACATTGTGCTGATTTTAAAACTCCTAACCAAGCCCCAAAGTTTTAGATGTATACGGAGGTCTACAGACTCCTGCTTGCTCCTGTTTATCTACCTTTTCATATGCAAGGAATGGGAGGGGAGTGTCTGTTCTTTTTGCTATCCAGACCCTTTCGCTCGGTGCCCCAGACAAACATCATCAACAGTGCTAAAATTGGAGCTTCTAAGTAAGTTTTTAAAAGGGATAAAAACATCCAGTATAAAAAATCTGTGCATATTCTTCTTTATAGTAGTGTCTATTACATACAGTTATATGAAAATTGGTGTATACTGTCCCTTTTTAAAGGGACATTATACACTCGTTTTTTCTTTGCATAAATGTTTTGTAGATCTATTTATATAGCCCATAGCTTTTTTGTTTTGTTTTTTTATGGATAGTTTTGCTTATTTTTAAATAACATTGCTCTGATTTTCAGGCTCCTAACCAAGCCCCAACATTTTAGGAGAATACAGACGTATACCTACTCCAGCTTTCTTCTGTTTGTGTAAAGGGTCTTTTCATATGCAAAGGAAGGGGAAGGGGGAGTGTCTGCTATTTCCCACTTGCAGTGAGTGTTCCAGTAACATTTTAAACAGAGCTAAACTGGAAGCTGCTAAGTAAGTTTTTAAACTGGATTCAGATCAGCATCTGTGCATAATATTCTTTATAGTAGTGTCTATTACATGCAGTTATGACAATTGGTGTATACTGTTCCTGTTAAGTTTTCCTGCTGAAGACATTTAGGGACAGATAAAAAAAAAAAAAAAAAAAAAAAAAAGAAAAAGAAATAAATAGAAAACTAGTTCAAACATGGCAGCTCCTATTACTTTATAGAAACTAAACCTTTACACTTCTGTTTTCAATATTTAAGCAACTAATATTATTGTTATAGATAAAATACATATACATATTGTTCTAAGGCTGTTTTCTTTGACTACATCATTATTTCTAGCATGTATTTACTGTTTCATATTACTTTAAAAAAATAATACGCAACAGTTTTGCTATGATGCGTATAATACAGAGCAGCTTTTAACATGTTGAAATATTTTAAAATATATATGTATTGTATGTTTTATAAGAGCTGTTTAAATTAAAGGGATACTGAACCCAATTTTTTTTCTTTCATGATTCAGATCGAGCATGACATTTTTTTTTTATATCATTTATTTATAGCCAGCAGTGAGTACAAGTTCCATAATAATAAAGAGAAAAAAAGAAAAATATTTTGATATCGTACATATTACTTCAAGACCAAGAACAAAAAACCAACATAGCAGGCATACATAAGGTATATAAAACAGGTCATATGCATAGTTAGTTGATCTGAAGCACAAATATTTACCATTTTGCTTACTACTCATTGTTGGGTTTTTTTTTAAATTTTTTTTTTATATAAAAAGAGAAGGAAAGAAAATAAAAAGAGCAAGAGGAGAAAAAAAGAGGAAGAAGAAGGAAAGGAGAAAAAAAAGAAAAAAAAAAAGGGGGGGGGGTGTCCCAAATCTCTCTACCTCCCACCGAATTACCAGATGCCGAGCAGAACTATCTCTGAGTTCTTAAATGGAAAGATCAAATAGTCAATTTCTCCCTCAGGGAAAATCTTAATAAATGGTGCCCATTTATCAAAAAAGTTCCGTATGTCAGATTCCTTATCTATGTTTGTGTTTCTTTGTTCCAATACACATTGTTTCTTTAAATTATTCCTAATTTCAGGGATAGTTGGTAATGATCTCGATTTCCATTTCTTGCAGATCAAGTATCTGGTGGCTAAAATAGAGAGATTTACTAATTTCTCGTCAGGCTGATGCCTGTCCTCAGGTTTTAAACATAGTATAATCTGGTACAATGAAAAAGCTAATATTTCAATTTTTTATTTGTTTTTAAGCCAGTATTCTAGCTTACTCCAAAAATTTCTTATCTTAGGGCATTTCCAAAACATGTGAATCAAATCTGCAGCCGGGTAGGAGCATTTGGGGCATTTGTTAAATTCCTGATTTCGAACTCTGAGGCCTCTTTCTGGGGTGAAGTATGCCCTGTGCAAAAGTTTTAAATGTGCATCGCGCCAAGTGGTAGAGAGGGTGGTCCCTGCTACTTTGTTCACTGATAATTGAAGGGTTTTCATCTCGATATTATTGTGTGGGATTGAGGCGTTCCAAGCCAAGGCCAGACTCTCCATGATGGGAGTGCCTTTATTGGTGCTCAGAATATAATAGCCAGGGGCGATGGACATGGAGCCGATTTTGATTATTGTTAGCCAGTTTTCCAGTTTGCCAAGAGTCCAGTTCCAGCCAACCTTTTTGGTAAGATCAAGAACATAGTGCCTTATCTGCAGATAGGCATAGAGATCTTTATTTGGCAGATTGAATTCGGCCTTCAGCTCTTCAAAGGACTTAACACACTTTCTATCCTGATCCAATACATATATAGCCCTATCCAGACCATTATTATGCCACCTATTAAAAACCATTGAGTCTAACCCTGGTTGGAAGTTAGGGTTTCCAATCAAGGGAAGGTATTTTGAGGCTGTGCTGTTTATAGAGAGATATTTAGTTAACTTATACCATGCTTTAAGAGGGGTCATTATGGTTTTAAGTTCTTTAATGCCTATTGGCAGATCTTTTGGCTCAGAATGTACCAAAGCTGTTGGTAAGAACGGGTCACATATACTTAATTTGAGTTCGTTATTTAGAACGTAATTCTTGGAGAAGATCCAATCCGCTACTGTGCGGGCTAGGAAACATAGATTATAGAATCTCAAGTTTGGTAATGCTATGCCTCCAAGCTCCCTTGGTGCAGCCAATTTAGAGAAAGATATTTTAGGTCTTTTCCCTTGCCAAATGAATTGCCTGATTAAAGAGTTCATTGACCGAACATCTTTTTCTAGTAACATTACTGGGACATTCTGGAGAACATAAAGCAGCTTAGGGAGGAGGACCATCTTAAATAATGCTGACCGACCCGATATTGACAGTGGTAAATTCTGCCAAACTTTAAGTCTTTCTTTTATATAAACAAGCATCGGAGTTATATTTAGTTTATATAAATCTCCAATGTTAGTTGGAATATTAATCCCTAAATATTTAAAGGACTCTGTTGCCACCCTAAAAGGGAGATCTGAATTACTCCTAGCACCTTTCCTGAGCCAAAACAACTCAGATTTTGAAGGATTTACTTTATACCCAGAGAAGGTGCCGAAATGATCGGTAATTCGCAAAAGTTTTGTTATATTTGAATCAGTATTAGACAGATATACAAGTAGGTCGTCTGCATACAATCCGATTTTCATTTCATGTTTTCGGACTTTTATGCCATCCAAGGATTTCCTTATCATAATTGCAAGAGGTTCTATAGCTATATCAAAAAGGAGTGGGGAGAGAGGACAGCCCTGACGCGTGCCCCTGTTCAATGCAATTGAGGGGGAGATATCGTTATTGATTATGAGGCTTGTGTAAGATTGATTATATATATTCTCTATAAATTTGGGGAGATTGCCCTTAATCCCAAACTTTATTAGAGAGGTTGTTATATGTTTATGAGATACTGAGTCAAAAGCTTTTTCTGCGTCAATTGACAGAATGGCCAGATCCGGAAGGTCCTCTCCCCCCACCCTCTGCGCAGATATCCTCTGAATATAATCCGTGGTAACGAGTAATTCCCTAATTTTTGCTGTGGAGTTGCGGTTATTGAGAAAGCCAGCTTGGTCCGGATGGATTATTTTTGAAAGGATAGTCTGAAGCCTGGTTGCTAAGATTGAGGTCAGGATTTTGTAGTCCGAATTTAATAAAGCAATTGGTCTATAAGACTCTTTGCAGGTAGGGTCTTTCCCCTCTTTTAAGATCAAGGTGGTAAATGAGGAAGAAAAAGAGGGGGTGACCTGTTTATCATTGATAAAGATATCATTATAAAGATTACCGAGGTATGGGGCTATTTCTACTGAGAGGACTTTGTAAAACTCATTAGGTAATCCATCCGGGCCAGCAGCTTTATTAAGAGAGAGTTTAGTGATCACTTTTTCAATCTCTTCCCTTGTAATAGGGGAGTTGAGGCTGTCAATTGCTTCAGGGGATGCTATAGGGTAAGTAATTTTATTCCAGAATTCAGTAGCTTTTTCTGAATCATAGCCTTTGCTAGTATATAGTTCCTGGAAATATTGGAAAAATAAGTGTGAAATTTCTTCAGATTTTAATAGCTGTTTCCCCATGTGCTGAATTTTATCTATAATAGGTTTTTTTATTTTCATTCTTAATTAATTTGGCAAGCATTTTACCAGATTTGTTACCAAATCGATACATTTTTGCTTGCAATCTAAGTTCATTATGGGCTTCTTGGGTTATAAAAAAAGTGTCTCTTGCGGCTTTGGCACGTACATATCTAGCCCAGTTTAGAGGGGTTCTTTCCAGTAAAAACATAATTTATGCTTACCTGATAAATTTATTTCTCTTGTAGTGTATCCAGTCCACGGATCATCCATTACTTATGGGATATTAACTCCTCCCCAACAGGAAGTGCAAGAGGATTCACCCAGCAGAGCTGCTATATAGCTCCTCCCCTAACTGCCATTACCAGTCATTCGACCGAAAACATGCAGAGAAAGGAAAACCATAGGGTACAGTGGTGACTGTAGTTTAATGGAAAAATTACCTGCCTTAAAGTGACAGGGCGGGCCGTGGACTGGATACACTACAAGAGAAATAAATTTATCAGGTAAGCATAAATTATGTTTTCTCTTGTTAAGTGTATCCAGTCCACGGATCATCCATTACTTATGGGATACCAATACCAAAGCTAAAGTACACGGATGACGGGAGGGACAGGCAGGCTCTTTATACGGAAGGAACCACTGCCTGAAGAACCTTTCTCCCAAAAACAGCCTCCGAAGAAGCAAAAGTGTCAAATTTGTAAAATTTGGAAAAAGTATGAAGAGAAGACCAAGTTGCAGCCTTGCAAATCTGTTCAACAGAAGCCTCATTCTTAAAGGCCCAAGTGGAAGCCACAGCTCTAGTAGAATGTGCTGTAATTCTTTCAGGAGGCTGCTGTGCAGCAGTCTCATAGGCTAACCGTATTATGCTACGAAGCCAAAAGGAGAGAGAGGTAGCCGAAGCTTTTTGACCTCTCCTCTGACCAGAATAAACGACAAACAGGGAAGACGTTTGTCGAAAATCCTTAGTTGCCTGTAGATAAAATTTCAGGGCACGGACTACATCTAGATTGTGTAGCAGACGTTCCTTTTTCGAAGAAGGATTAGGACACAAAGATGTAACCACAATCTCTTGATTGATATTCCTGTTAGTGACCACCTTAGGTAGGAACCCAGGTTTAGTACGCAGAACTACCTTGTCTGAATGAAAAATCAGATAAGGAGAATCACAATGTAAGGCAGATAACTCAGAGACTCTTTGAGCCGAGGAAATCGCCATTAAAAACAGAACTTTCCAAGATAACAACTTGATATCAATGGAATGAAGGGGTTCAAACGGAACCCCCTGTAAAACATTAAGAACTAAGTTCAAACTCCATGGTGGAGCAACAGTTTTAAACACAGGCTTGATCCTAGCTAAAGCCTGACAAAAAGCTTGAACGTCCGGAACTTCTGACAGACGTTTGTGTAAAAGAATGGACAGAGCTGAAATCTGTCCCTTTAAGGAACTAGCGGATAAACCCTTTTCTAAACCTTCTTGTAGAAAAGACAATATCCTCGGAATCCTAACCTTACTCCATGAGTAACTCTTGGATTCGCACCAATATAAGTATTTGCGCCATATCTTATGGTAAATCTTTCTGGTAACAGGCTTCCTAGCCTGTATTAAGGTATCAATAACTGACTCAGAAAAACCACGTTTTGATAAAATCAAGCGTTCAATTTCCAAGCAGTCAGCTTCAGAGAAATTAGATTTTGATGTTTGAAGGGACCCTGGATCAGAAGGTCCTGTTTCAGAGGTAGCGACCAAGGTGGACAGGATGACATGTCCACTAGATCTGCATACCAAGTCCTGCGTGTTCATGCAGGCGCTATTAGAAACACTGATGCTCTCTCCTGTTTGATTCTGGCAATCAATCGAGGAAGCATCGGGAAGGGTGGAAACACATAAGCCATCCCGAAGGTCCAAGGTGCTGTCAAAGCATCTATCAGAACCGCTCCCAGATCCCTGGATCTGGACCCGTAACGAGGAAGCTTGGCGTTCTGTCGAGACGCCATGAGATTTATCTCTGGTTTGCCCCAACGTCGAAGTATTTGGGCAAAGACCTCCGGATGAAGTTCCCACTCCCCCGGATGAAAAGTCTGACGACTTAAGAAATCCGCCTCCCAGTTCTCCACTCCCGGGATGTGGATTGCTGACAGGTGGCAAGAGTGAGACTCTGCCCAGCGAATTATCTTTGATACTTCCATCATTGCTAGGGAGCTTCTTGTCCCTCCCTGATGGTTGATGTAAGCTACAGTCGTGATGTTGTCCGACTGAAACCTGATGAACCCCCGAGTTGTTAACTGGGGCCAAGCCAGAAGGGCATTGAGAACTGCTCTCAATTCCAGAATGTTTATTGGTAGGAGACTCTCCTCCTGATTCCATTGTCCTTGAGCCTTCAGAGAATTCCAGACAGCGCCCCAACCTAGTAGGCTGGCGTCTGTTGTTACAATTGTCCAGTCCGGCCTGCTGAATGGCATCCCCCTGGACAGATGTGGCCGAGAAAGCCACCATAGAAGAGAATTTCTGGTCTCTTGATCCAGATTCAGAGTAGGGGACAAGTCTGAGTAATCCCCATTCCACTGACTTAGCATGCACAATTGCAGCGGTCTGAGATGTAGACGTGCAAAGGGTACTATGTCCATTGCTGCTACCATTAAGCCGATCACCTCCATGCATTGAGCTACTGACGGGTGTTGAATGGAATGAAGGACACAGCATGCATTTTGAAGCTTTGTTAACCTGTCTTCTGTCAGGTAAATCTTCATTTCTACAGAATCTATAAGAGTCCCCAAGAAGGGAACTCTTGTGAGTGGAAAGAGAGAACTCTTCTTTTCGTTCACCTTCCATCCATGCGACCTTAGAAATGCCAGTACTAACTCTGTATGAGACTTGGCAGTTTGAAAGCTTGAAGCTTGTATCAGAATGTCGTCTAGGTACGGAGCTACCGCAATTCCTTGCGGTCTTAGTACCGCCAGAAGAGCACCCAGAACCTTTGTGAAGATTCTCGGAGCCGTAGCCAATCCGAATGGAAGAGCTACAAACTGGTAATGCCTGTCTAGAAAGGCAAACCTTAGATACCGGTAATGATCTTTGTGAATCGGTATGTGAAGGTAAGCATCCTTTAAATCCACTGTGGTCATGTACTGACCCTTTTGGATCATGGGTAAAATTGTCCGAATAGTTTCCATTTTGAACGATGGAACTCTTAGGAATTTGTTTAGGATCTTTAAATCCAAGATTGGCCTGAAAGTTCCCTCTTTTTTGGGAACCACAAACAGATTTGAGTAAAACCCTTGTCCTTGTTCCAACCGCGGAACCGGATGGATCACTCCCATTAATAAAAGATCTTGTACGCAGCGTAGAAACGCCTCTTTCTTTATTTGGTTTGTTGACAACCTTGACAGATGAAATCTCCCTCTTGGGGGAGAGAATTTGAAGTCTAGAAGGTATCCCTGAGATATGATCTCTAACGCCCAGGGATCCTGGACATCTCTTGCCCAAGCCTGGGCGAAGAGAGAAAGTCTGCCCCCCACTAGATCCGTTCCCGGATCGGGGGCCCTCGATTCATGCTGTCTTAGGGGCAGCAGCAGGTTTCCTGGCCTGCTTGCCCTTGTTCCAGGACTGGTTAGGTCTCCAGCCTTGTCTGTAGCGAGCAACAGCTCCTTCCTGTTTTGGTGCAGAGGAAGTTGATGCTGCTCCTGCTTTGAAATTACGAAAGGAACGAAAATTAGACTGTCTAGCCTTAGGTTTGGCTCTGTCTTGAGGCAGGGCATGGCCTTTACCTCCTGTAATGTCAGCGATAATTTCTTTCAACCCGGGCCCGAATAAGGTCTGCCCTTTGAAAGGTATATTAAGCAATTTAGATTTAGAAGTAACGTCAGCTGACCAGGATTTTAGCCACAGTGCTCTGCGTGCCTAAATGGCGAATCCGGAATTCTTAGCCGTAAGTTTAGTTAAATGTACTACGGCATCTGAAATAAATGAGTTAGCTAACTTAAGGGCTTTAAGCTTGTGTGTAATCTCATCTAATGGAGCTGATTCAAGTGTCTCTTCCAGAGACTCAAACCAAAATGCTGCTGCAGCCGTGACAGGCGCAATGCATGCAAGAGGTTGCAATATAAAACCTTGTTGAACAAACATTTTCTTAAGGTAACCCTCTAACTTTTTATCCATTGGATCTGAAAAGGCACAGCTATCCTCCACCGGGATAGTGGTACGCTTAGCTAAAGTAGAAACTGCTCCCTCCACCTTAGGGACCGTTTGCCATAAGTCCCGTGTGGTGGCGTCTATTGGAAACATCTTTCTAAATATCGGAGGGGGTGAGAACGGCACACCGGGTCTATCCCACTCCTTAGTAACAATTTCAGTAAGTCTCTTAGGTATAGGAAAAACGTCAGTACTCGCCGGTACCGCAAAATATTTATCCAACCTACACATTTTCTCTGGTATTGCAACTGTGTTACAATCATTCAGAGCCGCTAACACCTCCCCTAGTAATACACGGAGGTTTTCCAGCTTAAATTTAAAATTTGAAATATCTGAATCCAGTTTGTTTGGATCAGAACAGTCACCCGCAGAAAGAAGCTCTCCGTCCTCATGTTCTGCAAATTGTGACGCAGTGTCTGACATGGCCCTAATATTATCAGCGCACTCTGTTCTCACCCCAGAGTGATCACGCTTACCTCTTAGTTCTGGTAATTTAGCCAAAACTTCAGTCATAACAGTAGCCATATCCTGTAATGTGATTTGTAATGGCCGCCCAGATGTACTCGGCGCTACAATATCACGCACCTCCCGAGCGGGAGATGCAGGTACTGACACGTGAGGCGAGTTAGTCGGCATAACTCTCCCCTCGTTGTTTGGTGAAATATGTTCAATTTGTACAGATTGACTTTTATTTAAAGTAGCATCAATACAGTTAGTACATAAATTTCTATTGGGCTCCACTTTGGCTTTAGCACATATAGCACAGATATCTTCCTCTGAATCAGACATGTTTAACACACTAGCAAATAAACTAGCAACTTGGAAATACTTTTCAAGTAATTTACTATAATATGAAAACGTACTGTGCCTATAAGAAGCACAGAAAAAGTTATGACAGTTGAAAATTAATAAACTGAAAAGTTATAGCATCAAATCTTTGTAAAAAACACAATTTTAGCAAAGGATTGCTCCCATTAGCAAAGGATAACTAACCCTGATAGCAGAAAAAAATAAATAAATACAGAAATAAACGTTTTTTTATCACAGTCAACTACAATCTCACAGCTCTGCTGTGAGTGATTACCTCCCTCAAAACAAGTTTTGAAGACCCCTGAGTTCTGTAGAGATGAACCGGATCATGCAGGGAAGACAATAAACTTCTGACTGAATTTTTTGATGCGTAGCAAAAGCGCCAAAAAAGGCCCCTCCCCCTCACACATAACAGTGAGAGAGATCAGTAAACTGTCATAAATTAAATAAAACGACTGCCAAGTGGAAAAAAATAGTGCCCAAAACATTTTTTCACCCAGTACCTCAGAAAATTAAACGATTTTACATGCCAGCAAAAAACGTTTAACATTAATAAATTGAGTGTTATTAAAAAGCCTGTTTTTAGTCCCTGCAAATTAGGCTAAAGTTTTATGCATACAGTATAATTCCAGTGAAGTGCCATTCCCCAGAATACTGAAGTGTAAAATATACATACATGACAGCCTGATACCAGTTGCTGCTACTGCATTTAAGGCTGAGTTTACATTATATCGGTATGGCAGAATTTTCTCATCAATTCCATTGTCAGAAAATAATAAGCTGCTACATACCTCTTTGCAGATTAATCTGCCCGCTGTCCCCTGATCTGAAGTTTACCTCTCCTCAGATGGCCGAGAAACAGCAATATGATCTTAACTACTCCGGCTAAAATCATAGAAAAACTCAGGTAGATTCTTCTTCAAATTCTACCAGAGAAGGAATAACACACTCCGGTGCTATTATAAAATAACAAACTTTTGATTGAAGGTATGAAACTAAGTATAATCACCACAGTCCTCTCACACATCCTATCTATTCGTTGGGTGCAAGAGAATGATGGGTAATGGCAGTTAGGGGAGGAGCTATATAGCAGCTCTGCTGGGTGAATCCTCTTGCACTTCCTGTTGGGGAGGAGTTAATATCCCATAAGTAATGGATGATCCGTGGACTGGATACACTTAACAAGAGAAAAGAGATTGTAAGAATTAATCAAAGAGTTACTCACTGCCTTCTCTCTTACCTTCCTTCTCTTATTTTGCATAGCAGTATATGCAGTAATTTCCCCTCTAAGAACTGCTTTAGCAGTTTCCCAGAAGATATCTGGGCGCCCTATGTAATTGCTGTTAAAATGGACGTATTCCTTAAACTTGTTCCTGAGCCATTCTTTGAATTTTAAGTCGGTGACAAGATAATAAGGAAAGAAGAATCGTAATGTCTTGGGCTTCGGTTGACCAAAATAAAGCTCAAGAGAGAGAGGTCCGTGGTCAGACAAAAATATTGGCATTATCTTTGCTTTTATCTTTGTGATGCTTAGCCGTTCATCGGTTAAGAATAGGTCAATCCGAGATAATGTTTTATGGGCCTTGGAGAGACAGGTAAAATCCTGAGTATCAGGATTCTGAGTTCTCCAAATGTCGCGTATTGCAAGGTTCTGTTTAATTTTATTAAACATTTTAGAGTCAAGACTATCTTTTTTCTGTTTTAAGAGCTTAGTGTTTCTTCTAAGTCTGTCTATAGGGCATTGTGGAGCCATATTAAAGTCGCCTCCTAAAATTAGGTGACCTTCACTAATTAAAAGGAGTTTGGCCTGTAAGAGATCCCAGAATTCTGGGTCAGTTGTATTCGGGCCATAGACATTGCAAAGTGTATATAACGCTTGGTCTGCTTTCATTTTGACCAGGACATACCTCCCCCCAGGGTCGGCCTCAGAGTATAAGGTCTCCACTTGAGCTCTTTTACCTATAAGTATAGCGACCCCCCGCTTTTTTCCAATGCTTGAGGCCACAAAGGCTTCCCTTAACCATGAGGTCTTCAGTTTTAATGATTCCTCTAAGTTTAAATGGGTTTCCTGTATGAACCCAATATCAGCCTGAGCTTTCTGCAGATATGTTAAGATTGCCTTCCTCTTAATGGGAGATGAGATTCCTCCTACATTCCAGGATATTAATTTGAGTTTATCTAATTTTTGCATTGTTTATCTCTGGGAGGTAGAGAGGGATGGAAGAGGGACAGGGAGAGGAGGGCGAACGGTGAGGGAGGTGGGAAGGAGAAAGAGAGAGAAAAAAAAAAGAAGAAAAGAAGAAGAGAGACCTCAGTCTCCTGGCTACTTTTGCCATAAGTTATATCCTCTGACTATTTAACTAAAAAGAGTTAGGTCGTGTAATTACGTGTCCAATGTCTTAAAGAAATTTTCCGCTATTTGAGCCTCTACAAAGATATGTGTTGTCTCCTTTACTACCACTCTAAGTTTAGAAGGATAGATTAAGGCAGCTCTATACCCATGTTGGATAAACTTAGAGCAAATCGGAGCCAGCTCTCTTCTTTTAGAGGCTGTGTCAGACGAGAAATCTTGAAAAATCAAGATCTTGTTGTCCTCTATAAGAATTGGCTGGTTTTTACGGAAATGTTGCAATAGTGTGTTCTTATCTTGATAATTGAGTAATCTTGCGATAACAGGTCTAGGTCTGTTTCCGTTCCTACTGTCTAAACGAGGGGCACCTATTCTATGAGCTCTCTCGACTATAATTGGGTGATATGTGGGTGGAATCTTTAAAGCTTTAGTGAGTGTATCTGAAATAAAAAGATTAAGGTTTTCAAATTGTTTGGCCTCTGGGAGGCCTATTATTCTTATGTTATTTCGTCTAGAGCGGTTTTCCATATCTTCCAGTCTATCAAATATTTTTTGCAAGTTCTTAGTAGAGGACTCAAGTTTGGCACTATGTGATGTTGCTATGTCTTCTAGGTCAGAGACCCTCTGCTCCACTTCTTGCATCCTATTCGAGAACTGTCTAACCTCTTGGGCTAGAGAGGTAATGTCTTGCTTGATTTCTGATTTAAGTGCCTCAAATTTAGGTTCAAGAGCATCTGAGATACTGGTTACTAAGGACTGTATATTGGTGAGTTCCGGTGTTATTAAGGTATTAATAGGATTAGTTTGGGTCTCAGTAACGAGATCCTGTGTGTTCTTGAGTTTCCTATCCCTGTGCCTGGCTGCCATAATTGGAGAAGGAGTCTTAGAAGGATTGGAAAGAAATGTATCCATGTGCCGTGTGAATAGTTATAGTAGTGAAAAGGGAAACGTTTAATAAAACGTTTCCAGAGTAAAAAAGTGAACTCAGTTTGGTGCTAGGTGCTTAAGTGTGGCAAAATGTGCGAGAGATAGGGGGGAAAAAAAAAAAAAAAGAAGGGTGATAGGGGAGGGGAATTATGTGAGTATGTGATATGATGTGATAGATAGCTAGTTAGCTAAAAGGTGAGAGTGTCAGTGTGGAGAAAGTGTAAAAAAACAAAAACCTGTGTAAAGTGTCACAAGGACCCAGAAAGAACAGTTATTCTGATTTAGGCAGGGATAGGGTTATAGCCGAAGGTATAGAGTATGAGTGTTCAAATAGTCTTGCAGGATTTTTCCTTATGCCCTTTCTCCCCTCACTCCTAGGGACAAGCTAAGGGAAAATCAATAGTGTATGTTCTAATCTCGCTATAGACAGTGAGTCAACAAGCTTGGATTAAATAAAGGGCCAAGGGGAAGAACAGAGAGGAGGGAGGGGACAGGGGGCAAGCATTGTACAATTTATGGCAAGCAATCTAATGTAAACAGTATACAGTAGTTACTTCTTATAAGTTGTTGGTTTAACAATTGAGCTTTATAGGTAACAAGATCTCAGCCTATATGACTGAGCAGGGAACCCTAGACAGTTTAGTTTAACGAATATCCCTTAACACAGAGAAAACTCAAACTAAATAGCAATATCTAAAACCAGTTTTCTACTACATATTAATTGCAACATTTCTATTAATAGGTAAAAATTGATATAAAGATCACTTATATAGTGACAGATAGCAAATTTCTTTTATGAAAAAAAGGGAAGGAAAATCAGAAAAACAAAAAAAATTCAAGGCCCGTTAGCCTCTATTCCCATATTAACTGTTCGCTACTACCTTCCCCAGCCTCTGTGGTGTAGATATTGATAGGAGGGAGAGTGCTTTATGCAGTACTTATAAGGTTGTTAATTCTATCTTAAGAGCAGTTCTTTAAATGCTCTCTCACCCTCTCCTCTCCCCCCTCCTCCCTCAGCTTCCAGCCAATTCTCTAATGGGTGATAACTGCAAGATTTATATTAATAAACATAGTCAGGATTGAAGAGTTAGTTAAGTAAACTCAAGTTTGCTTAGTTCTACAGTTAAGCTTAAAGGAGAGCACTGTAATTTTATTATACGTTGCTAGGGGGGGGGGGGGGTAAGGTTCTAAACAAAGGCTCAGGATATAGGTATCGATAAAGAGAAGCCTAGATGCACCACTTCCCCAAAGCTAGTTTATGGGCTTAATTTACCCCAATTGTCCTCAACTTAATTTACCTGAGCTAGGGTAATATGTACATATATTAAAAAAAAGAAAAAAAAAAGTTCAGCAGCCTGGTTTACTGAGCCTAGTTTATCTTTAGGCAGTTTTTAAGAAATTAGGTTGAGTTCAAATGCAGGCTATAGGAGAAAGTCACTGTTCTAGCAAGTTGACAGGTAGAATTGTCTTTTGGCTTTATCCTGCCTTATCTAGGCAAGCCCAGGTACAGAGTGTCCGTTCAGGCTCTTTGTTTCCCCCTTCTCTTCTCCCCGTGACAGCCCCTTCCCCCTGGTCTGTACAGATATAGTTCTATCGGAAGGAAGGCAAGAAGGGGGCCAGAGAAGCTGTTTTTCAGTAGAGAGCTACTGCTACATTACCCACTGCTAGGGTCCAGATGCCTCCAGAGAGAGGTCTCCTCTTCAGCACGACTCCCCTCACGCAGCACCGGTGGGAGGGGAGTGCGCCCAGCAACAGCCGCCAAGGACAGCAAACGCTGGGATGACAAGCGGCAGGGAAAGAGGCAGGCCAGATCCTGAGAGAGCAATCCAAGCGCAGGTAGCGGTCCGTGTCCCCCACGCAGCACCGGTGGGAGGGATCAACGGTCCGAGAGCAGCAGCGGGTCAAAGCGCCTCCCTGTAGCCAGCGGCAGGAATCCAGGTGAATCAGCTGCAGGTAATATCGTTGGAAAACCTCAGCTTTTGATCAGTGTAGCTGGACTTGCAAGCGGGGGCAGATAGTTGGTAAGCTTGATTTATTAATGCCAAAGTGGAGCAGGCAGGTCGTCCTATCAGGTTTGGCAAGGAAGCCGGTTTTAGCCCCAGCGGGGGCTTTGAAGGAAAAGACTCCTATGTGTAATCAGAGTCCGTCTTTCACTCTTATTACAGTGAGAATTACACAGCTAGGACAGAAGGTAAATCCTATGGCTAAAGCAGCATAAAGTTCTTGTGCGGTGGTATGGCAGAGTATCAGATCCAGCAGCGATAAACTTGCTGAGCAGGCCACCCAGGGTCTGAGGGTTTAGGCGCGAAGAGTTCGCCAACAGCTTGCAGTGGAGGTAATGCTGCACAGGTGTCTCACCTGACCAAACACCTGAGCTCCTCCTCCGGATCTCAGCCTATAGAGCATCCGAGCATGACATTTTAAGCAACTTTTTAATTTACTTCTATTATAATTTTTTTCTTTGTTCTCTTGGTATCTTTATTTATAAAAGCAGGAATATAAGCTTATGACCTGGCCCATCTTTGGTTCAGCATCTGGGTAGCGCTTGCTGATTGGTGGCTAAAATGTAGCAGCCAATCTGCAAGCGCTACCCAGGGTTCGGAACCAAAACTAGGCCAGGTCCTAAGCTTACATTTCTGCTTACATAAGATGCCAAGAGAATGAAGAACAATTGATAATAGAAGTAAATTAGAAAGTTGCTTTAAAATGGCTTGCTCTATCTGAATCATGAAAGAAAAAATTGGGTTCAGTATCCCTTTAAAGGGAAACTAATAGGAAATGCATGAATATATGCAGTGTGCAACTGGGTTTTAGGGCTCTCTTGCTTACAGGTCGATAGGGACAATTCCCTCACTAAACATCAATTTTCCACATAGAACAGATACTTTTTATACATTGTCTTTTAGATGAAACAGGAAAAAACCATTGCTATAATATCCCGAGCATCATTTCCATTTACCATTGTAGGTTTTTTTAAATACACATACTTAGTTTTATCTTGAAAAGCAAACACAGAAGTGAATGTGCATTGCATTGTTTGTGTGTTTTTGTACGATGCTTAAGTAAACATTTTTCAATGGATTTAGTTTTGTGTTTAATGTGTCTTTTTAATTCTCCTCAGTGTAGAAAATAAGCACACAAGTTGTGTATCGGGTACGGTACAAAGAGATATGCCATGAATGCATATTAGTATATAGAGAATCAGATAATATGAGCTGGGAACAAAAGACTGAAAGTAAATGTGGGGTTTTCGGTATATGGAAAAATATCTATGAGATAAAAAAACAAAGTATGCAACAGCATTTAAAGGGACAGTCAACACAAAAATTGTTGTATAAAAAGATAGATAACTCCTTTTACTACTTATTCCCCAGCATTGCACAACCAACACAGTTATATTAATATACTTTATAACATTTAAACTTCTAAATTTCTCTGTTTCTAAGTCCCTAAAGACAGCCCTGTGATCACATACTTTTGTATTTGCTTTTCACATCAGGGGAAGCTAGTTCATGTGAGCCATATAGATACCATTGTGCTGACACCCATGGATTTTAACGCAGCACTAATTGTCTTAAATACAAGTAAATAGATAGTCATGTGATCAGGGGGGTCAGAAGATGCTTAGAAACAAGGTAATCACAGAGGTAACACGTGTATTAATATAACTGTTTTCTGTGCAAAACTGGGGAATGTATAATAAAGGGATTATCTAATTTTTAAAACAATAAAAAAAATTGAGTTGACTCATTTTTAAGGGAGCTACAATGCACTTTTGGAAGCTATCTGCTGTTTGATGGCTATACATATGCCTTTTGTCATTGGCTCACCCAATGTAATTAGCTAGCTCCCAATAGCGTATTGCTGCTTGTTCCACAAAGGATGCCTGGAGAATTAAGTACATTTGACAATAGAAGTAAATAGGAAAGTTGTTTAAAATTGTATGCTGTGTCTGTTTCACGAAAGAAAAACGTTGGTTTTCATGTCTCTTTAACCATGAGTCGAACCCTCCTAGTCTTTTGTATTGTTTGAATTTGGCAATTTTTAACTATTTGAATTCAGATGACAATTTCTCAGTTAGTTGAATAGTCTAGTCAAAATTAAACTTTCATGATTCAGATAGAGCATGCAACTTTAGAAACCAATCAGTAAGCGCTACCCAGTTGCTGAAACAAAATGGTCTGGCTCCTAAGCTTACATTTTTGCTTTTTCAAATAAAGATACCGAGAGAACAAAGACAAATTGATAATAGGAATAAATTAGAAATTTGCTTTAAATTTGCATGCTCTGTCTGAATCATGGAAGTTTAATTTTGACTAGACCAGGGCTTGACAAACCCAGGAGCCAGGGAGCCACTGGCTCCTAGAATTTTACCCCTGGCTCCTAAGTTTTTGGATTATTCTCCATAAATCTATACACACATAGCATTGTCTGGCTCCTAGAAATATGTCTGGCTTCTAAATATTCTTACTGGCTCCTAAATTTTAAACAGATTTGTCGACCCCTGGACTAGACTATCCCTTTTAAAAGGATGTTTCAGGTATCATGCTTATTTCTAGCCTGCAGGATAGGATCAAGGTTAACGTGATGGTAAACTCTCCCCTTTATCAAAACGGATTTGGAATGTATGTGACATTTTAGATGGAGTTTAATTCATCAGCTGTAATGAAGTTGATCTATATCTTACTTTTTTTTAAAATAGACATGAAATTCAAGTAGCCCGCACTGTGCCACCCACTTCAAAAGTCAATGTTTTTGTGAGCTAACTGTCTGAATTGTTGTCCAATCAGAGCTATAGCTACAACAAAAGGATCCCAAAGGAGAGAGTGCTGACTGGACAACAATGGAAATAAGCTCATGGCTAACTCGCTCCTAGTTTTTACTCACATATGTTTTTACTCACGCTCTGGTCTGGTAGCAGGAGCAAGCTACATTGAGTTTAATGGCGCGATTGGGCTGGCTGTGAGCAGACGGCGTGCCCGATGCACTGAGGGAAAACAAACAGACCCGCTCAATAGAGCCAGGAGCGGCGTACTGTAAAAGTAATTTTCATAGGAAAATTTTTCAGAAATCCTTTCAGGTATAAAGCTGGCGCTAAGCTGATGTTATATAATTCTGTACTATGTGCATAATTATATAACATTATTTTGTTGGTTTACTGCCCCTTTAAGGTTTTTATTAGAAGTACATTAGAAAGATGTTTTAAAATTGCATGGTCTATCTAGACCTAGCTTATTTTTAATTTAGTGTCCCTTTTAAGGACAGTAAAACAACATTGCTGTATTTTCCCCCCCCCCCCACATTCACTGGAAAAGTATACTTGTTCCACTACCTCAAAATAGTCTGGCGTTGCCACCATCTTAGTGAAATTTACCTGAGCCTGCAACATTTTACACTGTAATTGGTTAGCTTAGAGTTTTGTCTATAAACCTCTGATTTGCACAACTTTGTAAATTGTGCTAACTAAATGACTATCTTTATAAAAACATTTCTTTTGCATCCAGTTAAACACTTTTAAGATTTTAATATATAATGTTCAATTATACAGTATAAAGTAAAAAGAAAGCCTTGCAATATAATATTTTTTTTTTTGTCCCCTGTAATTTAATTCTGAAAAATTATGGTCCAGACATACACTGCTGTACTCTGCACAATCATTGGTTGTATACTCTAGTGAGTAGAGCTTCCAGACATATTCCGCAAGGTCATTGGTTGTTAGCGCTGCGGAATCTGTTGGCGCTCTACAAATAACTAATAATACTCTAGTGAGTAGAGCTGCCAGACGTATTCCGCACAATCATTGGTTGTATACTCTAGTGAGTAGAGCTGAAACAACTAATCAATAATAATAGTTAATGAAAATAGTTGTGAACTAATGTAACTTGAACAGTTGTCTGTGCATGGCACCAGCTGCTTTACTCCAATGAACTCCTGCACATGGTATTGTGTTTTTATGGTTATGTCCTTAGCCTAAAGGATGTCTACAGACATTTACTTTTCACTTTTTCAGGACAGTATAAGTTTATTTTTCAGCTTACAACTACTCCTGGCTTATGTGGGTAAGATCACCAGTTGAACCCAGAAATAATAGGAGTCATTATTTAAATTGTTTATATTCAATCACAGACCTGCCAACTCACATGGTCTGGCCGTGTGACGCACAATTTTCAGTTTTTTTTCTCAGTCACCAGGTGATCTTCATAAATCACACAGTATGCTGGAGACCAGTGAGAACAGCTAGGAGGCAGCAGCGAGGAAAAGAATAATGAGGGGCAACCTGAGGAGGACATCAACAGCCAAGTTAGAAATAAAGTCCAGGCTTACTTTTTTAAGAGCCCCCTTGCTAAGGAGGAAAAAACATTTGAATTGGTGAAGAGCTAACAAAGATAAATATCACATCTTGAGAAAATTGGCAAAATCCTACTTATGTATCTCAGGCACCTAAACACAATCTGAGCATCTTTTTTTTCTCTGCTGCAGGCAATATAGCTTGCAAAAAGAGAGCCAGTCTCAGTCAGGAGCATGTGGACCTGTTGACATTTTTGCATTTCAGTCCAAAGTTTCTGGAAGAGTGAATAATTAAATGATAGTCTACCTTCTTCTAGTTCTACCTCTAACAGTTTGGGATTTTAATGGGATATGACACCCAATTGTTAAAACACTTAAAAGTGATGCAGCATAGCTGTAAAAAGCTGACTAGAAAATATCACCTGAATATATCTATGTAAAAAAGAAAGATATTTTACCTCAAAATGTCCTAAGTATTCACACCCCATTGTAAAGGACTATAAGCAGCAAATCAGTATGCCTGACCTGGGAAGCGTGCCTCATGCAAACTCATGTTAAAAGGAAGTTTACTATGAAATCTTATGAGATCACAGTAAAAGAGTTAATGACCTCAGCACTGCTGATGCTGAGTGGCTGCTGTTCATTTCTTCCTTTTTTTTTTTTTTTTTTTTTTAACCTGCATCTGAAGTATAACTTTTTACACAGCACTTACGCTGGTGAGCTGAGGAAATTGTGAGCTAAAATATCTGTTTTACATAGAGATGTTCAGGGGATAGTTTCCTGTCAGTTTTTTACTGTTCTGCTGCATCATTTTCAAGTGATTTAGCATTTGAGTATTATGTCCCTTTAAATACTAATTAAATGCTAACTATGATTCATTAAAACAAGAGGAGTCTGAGAATAACTTGTAGATGTATTTTTTTTAAAGTTTCATTAGTTGTTTAAATATTGACATAAGTGTAAAGTCACTTAAAGGGACAGTCTAGTCCAAAATAAACCATGATTCAGATAGAGAATGTAATTTTAAACAATTTTCCAATTTACTTTTATCACCAAATTTGCTTTGTTCTCTTGGTATTCTTAGTTGAAAGCTAAACCTAGGAGGTTCATATGCTAATTTCTAAGCCCTTGAAGGCCGCCTCTTCTCTCAGGGCATTTTGACAGTTTTTCACCACTAGAGGGTGTTAGTTCACATTTGTCATATAGATAACACTGTGCTCATGCACGTGGAGTTCCAGTGAACAAGCTCTGATTGGCTAAAATAGATGTCTGTCAAAAGAACTGAATTAAGGGGGCAGTTTGCAGAGGCTTAGATACAAGGTAATCACAGAGGTAAAACGTGTATTTATATAACTGTGTTGGTAATACAAAACTAGGGAATGGGTAATAAAGGGATTATCTATCTTTTCAAACAATAAAAATTCTGGTGTAGACTGTCCCTTTAAGTGTGCAGCCAATGTATGTGTGGAATATAGCACATTTCTAGCAGAAATTTAAAAGCATAATTTTGCATGGTGCAGCTATTTTTGGTTGTTTGAATACGCTAGTGACTCATATATTTGTTCATCCACCAATCAGCAGATAGTTTTCAGTGTATTGCTGCTTTTAAGCCTACCTAGCTTCTTTCAGCAAAGAGAATAAAGCAAATTAGACAACAGGAGTAAATTAGAGCATGCAATTTTAAACAATTTTCTTTTTGAATCATGAAAGAAAATTTTTGGGTTTTATGTCCCTTTAAACTTCCTTTTTTCTTTGGTAGCATGCAGCACATATTATTTTTTCCTAGATTAATTCAAAACAGGTGGACAAATAGAATGCAAATCATTTTTCTTAGAAATACTCAATCCTGTTGATTCAAGGAACACATTTCTTTCCGTCTATTGGTTCAACAGTAAAACACCAGGTAAATGAGCTACAAACCCATTAAAGCTATTAAACTTTTCAAGGTCCACATTTTCCACTGTAAAACTTCTTGCTGATAAAGCAAGTTTAAAACAAATGATCACAGCTTGTTTACTCATCATGGAAGATCTATCATTTTAGTGTGTATGTCTAATGTGCAATGTATAGGTTTCTTTCTATCTGTGTGTGTATATGGGTGTACATATACTGCAAAAAACAAAATAAGTGCGCTAAAAAAAGCAGAAATTTGAAGAAGCAGACATATATTATATATATATATATATATCTATCTATCTATCATCTATCTATCTATCATATATATATATATATATATATATATATATATATATATCTATCATATATATATCTATCTATCATAGATATATATATGATAGATATATCTATCATATATATATCTATCTATATATATATATATATCTATTATATATATATATTATATATAATATATATATATATATATATATATATATATATATATATATATATATATATCTCTATCACTGAAATGGAGATTCTGGACCGAAACCGGACCCGAAAATCTAGGATGCACTTGGCCAAAAACCGAAAATGTTTTGGTTTGGTTTTGTTTTTTTTTTCAAAATTATTTTAAAATAATATTTAGTGTTTTTTGTTGCATAATTAGACTATTTAATGCATGAATCTAAATTGAAAAACTGCAAGCCAATAAAATAATCACACATTTACTGAAAGTAACACACTAAAATTGGACAAAAATATCTTAAAACAATAATCTGCTACGCAATGATTCTACCAAGAAAAAAAACAGGCAAAAAAACGATAATGCCATTTTCAGCCAAAATGTTTCTGTGACCAAAATTTCGGTGCATCCCTACTTCAAACAATATTAAAATATCAATATACTGTATTATTATTTATTTAGTTCTGTGTAACAGAATCAGATTTAACAGGTTTTTTTTTTTGTTTTTAACGAATTGCCAAAATAAATTATAGTCCTAGAAAACTATTATTATATGCAAAACAGTAAGTCAAGTAATTAACTCAAACAACAGCTCAAGGCTAGCATCAAATTAATAAGTCCAGTGAGTGTGGATTATTTGATAAGCCATGGGCATAAATACTGGTGCACAGGCCCTCACAGCATATGTGTGTATGCCCCTGAAAAACAGTGATAATTTTTACTGGATGCATTTTTGCTAATGGAAGTATATTGCAAACATGCTTCTATTTAAAATTTAAATACACCCGTGCACATTTCAGTTTCGACCTTTCTTCCCCTTTACATTCTTACACTGTTAACAGTTTATTTTTACTTTGACTTTTATATCTCTTTAAAGGGATACTAAACCCATTTTTTACTTTAATGATTCAGATAGAGCATGCAATTTTAAGCTACTTTCTAATTTACTCCTATTATGACTGTCTTCATTCTTTTGCTATCTTTATTGGAAAAACAAGAATGTAAGTTAAGGAGCCATTTTTGTTTCAGCACCTGGGTTGTGCTTGCCGATTGGTGACTAAATGTAGCCACCAATCTGCAAGCACTATCCAGGGTGCTGCACTGCTGAGCCAAAAATGGGCTGGTTACTTAGCTTAGATTCCTGCCTTTTCACATAAAGATAGCAAGAGAACGAAGAAAAATGATAATAGGAATAAATTAGAAACTTGCTTACAATTGCTTGCTCTACTAAATCATGAAAGAAACAAAAAAAATTGGGTTTAGTATCCCTTTAACATACTCACACAAGTGTTTTATCCTTTTGTTTCTTCAGAGACCTGTATTGATGAAATGGGTGTCAGGGTGCATGGGCATTTTTCTACTAATGTGTCATGTAATAGTAATTTGTGTGTGTGTCTTTGCTGCCTGCCACAGACAGTGGGCTGATCATTCACTTTAAACTGTAAAGTGCACAGTGTTGTATCTCTGAGCTTGTATTCGTTTTTATGGGATATTTTGAGCTATGTTTTTAATTTTTTTTAGATGAACAAGTAATACACCTCCAGCATCCTAGACTGCAGCAATACAAATTCTAAGCCTGAAACCTTTCACATTCACCTTCAGAATGTATTATTTATACTTCCTTTTTAGTCTCATGGAATTAATTTAGAGATTAAATCTGACTTCTGCCAGAATAATCAACTTTAATCAACTTGGAATGTGTTTTGTTTGAAGGCTTGACAAATTCCAGGGGCTCACAGCGCAAACATTTTGACTTCTGGCTGCTTTTTTTTTTGTGTTTGTTTTTTATTTTGTTAATCTACCTATATCAATACGCAAAGTGTGTTGTGTTTTTTTTTTTTGTTTTTTTTGTCTGTCTCGGCTGCTCAGTATTTATACTTTCACCTACATATATTCATATAAACTTGAAGGTCCATTTTTTTTTTAATATATATCATGTAGTTTTGTTAAACTACTATACATGAATAAAAAAATGACATGCTTGTTAGACATAGATCGTAAGAGCATGTCATTTTTGCACTATTGAATCCCCGCAAAGGAGTCTAGCACATCATTAATGTCCGTCTCTGAGCCACAAGTGTTATAGCTGCAGAACTGGACACAGCTGGTGATTGGTGGGATTTTGTAACTGCTGTTTTCTCCCTGGGACTAGCAATGTTCTGCAAACTTTGAGCGGCACTTTAAAGGGTCACTGAAGCCAAAATCTTTCGTTTGTGATTCAGATAGAGCATGCAATTTTAAGCAACTTTCTAATTTACTCCTATTATCAAATTTTTCTTCATTCTCTTTGTGTCTTTATTTGAAATGCAAGAATGTAAGTTTAGATGCCGGCCCATTTTTGGTGAACAACCTGGGTTGTTCTTGCTGATTGGTGGATAAATTCATCCACCAATAAAAAAAAATGCTGTCCATAGTCTGAACCAAAAAAAAATCTTAGATGCCTTCTTTTTCAAATAAAGATAGCAAGAGAATGAAGAATAATTGATAATAGGAGTAAATTAGAAAGTTGCTTAAAATTGCATGCTCTATCTGAATCACGAAAGAAAAATTTGGGTTCAGTGTCCCTTTAAGTGCTTAACTTCTTTGTGGGGGTTAATTACATAGAGACATATAGTTAGAACATTGATATTGCAAAATTGCATTCCCTTACTAACTAGATAATGCATTTTTTTAATGGTCCTTTTTAAAGGTTCATGAAAGCATGTTCTATTGTTGTATTAAAATACATGGTCCTCTGTTTTATGAATGACAGAGATCTGCAATTACTTGCCTTTCTGTTGAAACAAAGCCCCTTTATCAACATTATATTTTTCTGCTCTTCTGTCGTTTCAACAGCCCTCTCTGAATCCCTATCCCCTCCTAATAAATGATATTATTATTATTATAATAATATTAAATCTGTCTCTGCACATGCACAGCGAGTATATTGTTTGTGTTGCTAGAATCCTTGTAATTGTAGTTTCTAATATTCATGCAAGAGCAGAGGGAAGCAAATTAAAGGAGGGTTGGTAATGTGAAATACATTAGGCTACACTATCTGTGCTAGAGCGGCATGGCTGTTAGCAGGGCAAGACCTAGCTGTCGGAGCCACTGATGTCTGCAATAGGGGCAGTGTTGGATTGTGCATGTACAGGAACCCATGATGTTAGCACTGAGCATCTGCAGGGACCTGAGCATATTCAAAGACATTCTGCCTAGGTAGTTCTTCGTGATTGGACTCGTAAAATTAATCCCACGGAGAGCTTGGAAATATACTGAAATTGAAGATAGAAAATATGTCCCTTTTTTTAAAGGTAATATTTATGAGAATTATTATTATTAATAATCGTATCAAAAGTACAACAGCATGACTAGATGAAATAACCACTGGGTGCAACAGACATTTCTAACTAATTTTTATATAGTTTAAATCCGTAAATGTAAACTGTATTTGTTATGGTGGCTTTAAAAAAAATGGTCTAGACCACTGGTTTTCAAATCTATCCCCAAGCCTCCCCAACAGTCAGTTTTCTGGATTACCTTTGGAGCAAGTAAAATAAATAGGTTTACTAATCGGCTGATTGTTTCACCTGTGCTCTAGTTCAGATATCCTCAGAATGTGGCCTGTTAGAGGCCTGAGGACAGGTTTGAAAACCAGTGTTCTACATAATTTTGATGACTTATTGTTACATACCAGAGAGCCATCCTGCAACTGGTCCCACATCTAAAATGTTGTAAGAAGTTCATGAAACATTTTTAAATATTTGTTTGTTAGGTGGATGCCAAGCAAAACCCATATATTGTATGTATATTTTATGTTATGGTATGTTTCTCCAATCACAATCGACTCGTGAATAGGTTTTCCTACTCACATACTGATTTGTGCATGTGCAATTTGAACTGAAAACTATAAACATGCACTGCTAAACTGTCATGTAAGGAAACAGCTAACTGGACAAGAAGAAAGCTGTGGGTGGAGCTTGGTGGCCATTTTTGGCTGCCAAACGATTATTTAAAAGTTTCAGTACTTTTTACAAGCTTATAGATGTGGAACCCGTTGCAAGATGCTTGTCTGGTATGTAATAAAGAATAAGTATTGAGTCAAGATTTCCCTTTAATGTATAATACTTTGCATGCTTTTTTTAACCGTTTTTGTTTTCATCTGATTTAAGATCTAGTGATAGAAAAAGATAGATCATTTGACATTGACTGCGAGTGTCCTAAAGATATTAAAAAGAGCCTGAAAAACAGCACATTGTTATGTATTTAATATGTATGTGTTTTTAACATTACTACCCAGCCCACACACAATACCTCATTGTTTTATATAAAACATACAATCACCTTTATCCTGTTTTTTTTTTACAGTATTTTGGTTCCTGCTTTGCATTACTTGTGACTAAAGAATAACAAAGGACAAAGCATTTCCTTTAAAATCTAACATCCAAATGGACCAATTGCACTTTACTAACACAATAGGCTTTAATGGCAGTCTAAATGGAGATGTGCGTGTATATTAGGTTGTTGTGAGGAAATGCTTAGTCTTGAGAATAAAATGATAAACATCCTGTATGAATGTATTAGAGCAGAAATCTGCCATTTAAGGATAAGCAGAGTTTGTAATTACATTTAAAATGATTGAAGTCAGGAACTAGAGACCATGATGTGCATCCACTGAAAGACAACAGGTCAGATTTCACTAAGCACAAAGGAAGTTACCATCACTATGGCGTACAGCACAGCTTGGCACATCTAGCAGACATCTGGAGAAGAAATATAGGTCTACTAAAAAAAATGTACTGTTTGTTATGGTTATCCCTGAAGAAATGACTATCCTCTTGCATCCTATAACATGATTTAATTGTGAGGCAATTGTTGTTGTTTTTTTCCCTTGCTGTACCACATAGCAGGCCATTACACAGTAAGACATGTAATATGCTGTGCTACTGAAAAAGAGGTAACCATAGAGAAAAAGGAAGACGGTGTAAAAGGGATATCGTAGTGTAAAAATAATTTGTTAAATATTAATAGAGCTTGCTCTTTAAAAAGTTTAAAAACACATAGTTGAAGTTCTGCTCCTGTGCCATTCAGTTAAGGATACACCTGTAGAGCCAAACAGGAACATGCATATCCGTGTCTGGAGCAGTATGGGGTTATTCCAGGACTACAGCTTTGAGTATTTTTTTTTTTTTTAACCATTTTGAATGTGATCGGGGTGTCCTTTATGCTCAAATCCATATTACAAGTGGGGCGCTGTTATAATCACCGCAAATTAGTTTGCATGAACTCACACTAAATTACTCACCCCGTATTTTTTAAGGGTAAAGTTGAGTAGTAATATGCGCTCGTATTACAAGTTGAAAGTAAATGCAGTCGCTCAAATGCAATCGCATTTACTGTTCAAAACGTTTTACGTGATCTAAATGCTCATGTAAAGAGTTTGGAGGAAACAGTTGCACTAATCAACCCTATTAACCCCTAAACTGCCACCCCTCACTTCACAAACTACCTCTTTACACTATTAACCCCTAAACCACTACACCCCCACTGCAAAGTAAAGCACTACACTATTAACCCCTAAACCGCAAGCCCCCACCGCAAAATAAAAAGGAGAAAGGCTGCCCAGCCAAAACACGTTGATACCAGAGAACCTTCCACACTGAGGAGCACAGGTGAACAGAGAACAAACGGAGCTGTTTGCCGACTTTGAAAAATCAAAATACACCATCTACCCAAGTCCAGTAAGGAGAATTGCCACTCCTATTCACTAGCGGCATACAGCCTGACCGCATTGAGGAGCAAGGAGCGACCCCCCAACATCAAGGGGCTCACTAAACAGGAGCGGTCACAACAGTAGGAAGTGGTCAGCCACAAACCGCAAGAAGAAAACCGCTAAGGACGACACTAGAGAACCTGCTACACTGTTTGAGGTGCACAGCGGTATACAACTTGACCGTATTGAAGAGCAAGGAGTGACCCCTAACATTGAGGGGTTCACTAAACAAGAGCGGTCATAACAGAAGGA
>NC_069502.1:644649066-644689066 GCF_027579735.1 Bombina bombina
GGCTGCTTCTAGGGTGGTAACTAGCCATAGAATAAGCTATTATGCTATTGTTCGTTCCCAGGTTGAGCGCTTCTCTCTTTTTATTTATGCAAATTATGACACTTGGGGAAGTCTCCCTAAGTGTGATGCGGGAATCCAGACGTGGACCCGTTGCTCAGTGTGCCTAGAGGGATATGGCTGCACCTCACTGACGAGGCCCACAATAGGCCGAAACGTACGTCTGGGGTTTTGCTGTTTCTCTTGTTCAGAAAGGGATTGCCTGGTATTTCGGGGCTGGACTGTACTGTGAAGTCAGGATCAGACTGATATGCTACAGGAAAGTTCTTTTCTGTGAAAGGCACATATTGAGCAAAAAAAGGCTGCTTCTAGGGTGGTAACTAGCCATAGAACAAGCTATTATGCTATTGTTCATTCCCAGGTTGAGCCCTTCTCTCTTTTTATTTATGGAAAGTAAAGGTGTGTGAGTGTGCTATAGGTTAGGTTGGGGACTTCAGACCAAGAGCAGACAAGACCCCCTGGTTTCTGCCTAATTTGATCAAACTCTAGGGAAAACCAAGCTTTCTCTTATAAACTGAAAGTGATATACAGCTATCGTCCTCAAACAGCATGTTGCTGGATAGCAAAAGTGTGCAAAGCAAGCAGTTTGACAATGTGTGTTTCTACATTTCTGCCATTTATTCCATGTAATCATACCTCATGTATATTACTCAATTTGGGTGTATGAAGGGTAGAGTTGGAGTTCAAAAACTCAGTTTGTGCAGTCTTAGGGTGGGGAATTAACAATCTGGAACAGGGTCTGGGGGTCAAGTCCAGCAGTAACACATGGAAATGGAGTTCCTGCACTATTTTTGCAGGTGCAACCAAGTTCCCCCTGGACAAAGGAGAACCGAAATGCTTCATTGAACACTGCTGCTGATGGGAGGAGCTGGAGCACAGTTAGAGGGATAGTGAGATCCTCTAGTCATGGGCAGTAACACTCCCTACAATACACTAAATGCAAGCCTGTCAACAGTCCTGTTGTGTGATCACCCTGCATTGTGTGGAACAGATGGTGCTTTCATTTCTCTGGGGCTTACTCTGGGGCTATTTAGCTCACCTCAGCAGAAATAGGACTATTGCACCTTAGGTGGGTGAGACTCCATTACAGAGGAGGTGTCTGGAGTTGCTGTCAGACACAGAGGTCAAAGCCTGCCATGCAAAGGAAAGAGTGGGGAGGAAGGAGGGTTTGAGGAACTGAAGCTAAGCTGGCTATGCACCATGTGAGTTTAAAACTAAGTATGGACACCGTGGATCTTGACATTAAACATGCATTCATGTGTGTCTAGTTCATTTATGTTAAAGTTTTTTTTTTTTTTTTAAATGTTCAGTGTTTCACCAAAGAAAAAAATGTGCTAATTAAGCAGACAAGAGTCGTGTTCTCCTTGCTTTCTTTCTGATTGAAATTCCTTTTTAGTTCTTTCAGATATAGCTGGGATGGGGTTTGCAAGGGAAATTCATGTGTACACACAAAGGAAAATAGTCCTTTCAATTAAAGGTGTTTGTGAAACATCTTGTAGTAGGATAAGCCTAAATATCCTCAGTCCCAAAGGCAATCATTCAGCCAATCATTCGATTTAATTTGCTTTTATTAAAGGGACAGTCAACACCAGAATTGTTGTTTTAAAAGCTAGATAATCCCTTAATTACCCATTCCCCAGTTTTGCATAACCAACAGTTATAATAATGTATTTTTACCTCTGTAATTACCTTGTATCTAAGAATGTGCTCCTTTATTTCAGTTATTTTGACAGACTTGCATTTTAGTCAATCAGTGCTCACTCCTCAATAAATTCACGTGTATGAGCTCAATGTTATCTATATGAAACACATGAACCAACCCCTTCTAGTGGTCAAAATGCATTCAGCTTAGAGGCGAACTTCAAGGTCTAAGAAATTAGCATATGAACTGCCTAGGTTTAGCTTTCAACTAAGAATACCAACAGAACAAAGTAAAACTGTGATTAAAGAGGATTGGAAAGTTGTTTAAAATGACATGCCCTGTTTGAATTATGAAAGTTTTTTTTTTTTTTTGGACTTGACTGTCCCTTTTAACCAGAGTGTATAGATTGTATACATATAAATACAGTGTGTGTGTGTGTATAAAACAATATTAATTGTGAGGGTATGAAAGTCTTAGTGAGTTCCCACACTTTTGTTGTAGGACTTGACCCCTGGACAGGGTTCACATATTCCATTTGGGATTGGGCAGCCTTGAGTTTCTCATAGGAAGTACTGTAGATGAGAGCAGAGGGACATGTATCTTAATTACAAATTTGTAGGATAATTTTGGGAGATATGAAACTCTAGGTAAGGGAAGGTCATAGTATTAACACCTACAGAAGACTATGTAAAGACTGAAAGGGTAAGAAAATAAAATTAGATTGAACTATATAATATAAACAAAATCCGTAAAATAAAATTGTTATAAAGAGTTATTTACTTAGTATGTTGTTTACACTTCGATGATGGGTGATTGGCTTGTTGTTTCCATTTTTGACTTGACCCTACATTTGTTCTTTTAAAAAGCAACTATTGGAGTAATACACACATTGAATTGTTCCACTGGGATGATCAGAGGCTGCACTCCCATAGGACAAGCTTTTAAAGGGGCAGTAAACACCTTGAAACATTTGTATGGAAAATGTAGTTATGTGTAATGAAGCATGTTTCCAATATACTTTCAATAGTTATTTCGCTGACTTTTTTATGTAATTAAGCTTTGAAAATGTAGGATTTTCCAATTCTCAGAACTTCAAATGCACCTGCTGACACATCTTTCCCCAATTGGATTAAAAGTGCCATACAAACTTTTTGCATATTATAAAAGGGTCAACTGAAGTAAAACAGGGTGTGAAAAGTGTAAAAAAAAAAAGTTATTTAATAAAATATCAAAAAATCTACAAAATTACTTACACTTTAGTGTTGCCTAGTGTAGCCTGCTCCACCCCCCTTATCAGTGTTCTACTCCAAACCTTGTGGTATCAAGTATGCACGTGAGGATAATTACTTATGCAAGTAAGGTGGGTTGGGGAGAAACAGCAGGTGCTGATTTTGTTTGTTGCCAAGAGACTTGCTAGTTTCCATGGGGATAATCACATGCCTTGTGAAAGCTTCAGCATTATACCATGCACTGCTTTAGTCAGGTGTCATGTGACATGTGACTCTGCCCCTACCATGCACCTTGCACGAGTGCATTCTGCTAAAGCTATGGCCTGGATAACACCGGGGTTAATGGGGGTTTAAACGGAAAACATTTGCAGGTAAGCTTTGACTGCATTATATATTTAGAAACTTATGTTAGTTTATACTGTTTTATGTCTCTTTAATAACTGCAAACCAATGCATTTTATACTAACATTATTACTATGGCTAACCTTATTGTCTACAGACTAAAGCGCAGATTGGCTTCTCCATATAAGGCAAATGGTGGGTGGAGTTTGGCTATTGAAAAACAATTGCAGTAAAAATTATGTTTGTTTTAAAAACAATTAGACTTGGCTAATATGTTCTTCTAAAGCAACACAACAGAATGTCTTGTAATTACAAGGTATTTACCGTTAAGCTGTGTCTGTTCCCAATTGAGTTCTTATTTTGCTTTTTTTGGTGTGCAAATGTCCCTTGGAGATATTGTCCCTCTAAAGATGAAAAGGTTAACCAGACGTGGACCCACAGCTTTGCACAACCAACATTTTTATATTAATATACTTTATAACCTTTTAAACGTCTAAGCCCCTGCAGGCTGCCTTTTATCTCATGGCATTTTCATGATTCTTCACAGCCAGACACTGCTCTATCATGTGTGCTATATACATAACATTTTGCTCACTTCTGTGGAGTTTTAAGTCAGCACTGATTGGCTAAAATGCATGTCTGTCAAAAGAACTGACATAAGGGGGCAGTCTGCAGAGGCTTAAATACATGGTAATCACAGAGGTAAAAAGTATATTAATATAATATTGTTGGTTATGCAAAACTGGGGAATGGGTAATAAAGAGTATCTATCCTTCTTAAAAAAAATATAATAACAATTTGGGAGTAGACTGTGTCTTTAAACATATGTCTGGGGTTAGCTGTACAAATCCTTTTGTTTTTGTAAGATAATTATCTATTAACTGCAGGAAAGTTCTCCTCTGTGAAAAGCATAAGTTGGCTAAATGAGGTAGCACCTGGGTGAGTACCATCCCATAGGTCAAATTATCCTGGTCTTATCTTGTTTCCTGTATATATGGACTTAGGGGTCCATTTATAAAGCTGCGACGGACAGGGGCACACATATGCTCCCTGTCTGCCACAGCTCTCGTCTGGCAGGCTGAATTCCGCTGCCGGAATTTAGCATTGCACACAAGCGCTATTTTGTGCTTGCATGCAATCCTGCCTGTGCACAGCCAATCATGCGCGGGCAGGAGCTGTTAATCTCCCCGGTCAGACGATGACCGCCACTTGTTAAATACGGTCTGCAGGTTCTCTTGTGAGAACCTGCAGTCGTAGGGGGTCGAAGGCTGGCAAAAGCCTTTGATAAATTGACCCCTTTATAATGGGCAATCATTACTCATGATAACCTGAGACCAACCCTGAGTCTAGAAGCCAACATAGAATATCGGTAGAATATGATTATACTATGCCATCAGGCTCTTTTATGTTATACGTATCATAGCCTTTTAAATGTTTACCTAAATCATAACTTTATCTAATTAGTGTAGGAAGTAAGACATTTGTTTCAAATCTTTGAGTCCGCTTCAACTTTTAGGAGCCAGAAATATTTGGGTGCCATATCATATACACTTGATTATGTATATAAATGAGAGAGCTAATGGCTCTACAGCCACAGTAGAAAAGGTCATAGAATTGTTTAAATGTAGTTGTAGGAAAGCACTGATATGCTTAAAGGGATGGAAAGGTCAAATTGAATTGTGCATGTTGCATTTATTTTTCAAATGAAAGCATTGTTGCAATATATTTCCATTAGCAAAAATGCTTGTAGTAAGTTATTATTTTTTTTTTAGTGACATGCGTACTGTGCATATGCTATAAGTGTCCTGTGCACTAGCAGTCAGACAGCACATCATCTCAGAGAGTCAGCAGTGGCTGCTATGACACACACATTAAAGTGAATGTAAAGTTGAGTGTACTTGCTCACGTCATAGGATAGAATTAAAAAAATTAGGTTCAGCCCCTTTGCACAAACACCACGCCCCGGGGGGAAAACAGCGATTAATGGATTGCAGATTCGTCATCTGTCAATCAATTGAGCAATTTGGTGAACAATGCTTATTGCTGTAGCATTAAAAGGTAAAAATCTGAGAATATCAATAAATATTACAAATTTGATGAATGAAAGTCTGCCTAATTTTTTTAAATTCTATCCTATGATATGAGCGAGTTCGTTCAACTTTACATTAACTTTAAGTCTTCACTGGTGCAGTACAAACCACTACCAGCTATCTGAGCATTCACAATGTTTGAATCCTGATGCTTTAGTCAGACAGCATATTTGTGTATGCAAATTTAATTGTAATAACATTTACTAGAAGCATTTTTTGCTACTGAAAGTATATTACTAAAATGCATCTTTTAAAATCCAAATGCATTCACCCACATTTCAATTTTGATCTTTGTATCCATTTAAACAGGGGCTGTTAGGTAATCTGCAGATCTTGAAGAGAGGGTTCTTGTATAGGCGCATGGGTGTTCTTCTGTTCCTCTGCTCTTCACAAAATGTGTTCTGTGTTTGACTGCAAAGAAAAGAAGATCTCTTAACTGCATCATGTAATACGGCCAGAGGAGCATTGTGTGGTTGTGCAAGTAGGAACTGCTTTGTAAGAAGCGCATCTTATGTAATGTGCATTATAGAGGAGAGACTTCACTCCTGCTTACACAGCAACCAATTTCTTTTGGCTACACTGCATGCTTGGACTTAGAGTTCTGTATTATTACCTAAGAGGTCCCCTCAGTGATTTCAACCGAATAAGAGATTGAAAGAGAGAATAAGATTTATTAAATTAAAATGGCAAAACCAAAAATCTTTAATATCTTTTAGTAACAAGAAATGTACCCTTGTAAGAAGGGTTGCAACGATACCGATACTAGTATCGGTATTGGTGCCGATACCAAGTATTTGCATGAGTACTTGTACTTGTGCAAATGCACCGATACTTAAACAGATACCTCCAATTCCTAGCCATACGCCATCTTGTGGCGTTTTTCAAACTGCATGTTCCCATTTCATTTTAAGCTGGAGTGGAGACTAAACTAAACATTGTTCACTTCTCTTCTGCCAATACAAATTGCTGTTATTTGTATTATTGTACGTCAGAGCAGTGCTTCAAAAGCTGCTACTTTAAAGCTGGAAGCCTACCTGAGAGAGAGATCACTGTATCTCATTCAGACAAACCCCTGAAGTACTGGGCAGTTAATAAACTGAGATTTAATGGCCCAAAAATATCTCTCTGACCCATGCAGTAGTGTGAAAAGTGAAAGACTGTTCAGCTTAGCATCAAAGTCCTTATTGATAGCAGAAACAGATTTATAGCTGAACATACAGAGATGCTTCTGTTCCTTAATAAGAACTTGCCACTAACATTTGAAAAAATATTCTAATTGCTAGATTGCCTGTTATACTGCTAGTTCTCACCCTAAACAATTGTGCTCAAAACATACTGTACTCTGAGGAACATCCTTAGCCAGGGCTGGACTGGGAATAAAAAGCAGCCCTGGAAAAATATGAAGACCAGCCCTATTTTCTGTTGAGTCAGTAGAATGCAAATGCCCCATTTTTCCATTTTTCTCAAAGGGGATTACTGGGTACTCCTTCCCCAATATTATTTTCAGAATTAAATTATATAACTTTTTATTAAGTACAAATGTCAGATTGATGAGTTATATAGGCACCCTACAACCCAATTGCATCCGGTAATCACCCCTTTAAATTGTAGCTTCCCAGCCCCAGCTTTTGCAGCTGTTATTTATTGTTGTTATTATTAATATATATTATTGTAATATTTTTATTTATTAACATGTTCTGTGAACTTTGTGACAACAAGCACATAAAACTGTTTAATTATTTCAAAATGTCTCTTGAGTTACAGTTCATAATTATAAAGAAGCATCATTAGTCTGTATTGTGCTTGGTAAACTGTCATGACATAAAAAAAAAAGTATCGGTAATTGGTATTGGTGAGTATTTTGAAAAAAAGTATCAGTACTTGTACTTGGTCTTAAAAAAGTGGTATCGGTGCAACCCTACTTGTAAGTATGCAACAAACACGAGAATCATTTCATAAAAAGGTAATCCCTTTTTTTTTTTTTTTTTTTTTAATTTCATTTCGTTAGGGCACGCCCATGCTAGATAATTTCTGTAACTCATGTGATCATGTTATGCAGATGGGAGAAAAAGGAAAGAGCAACTACATTATTCTGTCCCATGTTATTAACAAAAGGCAGTGTTCCTCCTTAATGATTTGCATGCAACCAAATTAGAAAGGCTTATTTTATTACTTGTCTAAACACACGGCTATTTAAATTCATCCGGATTGGACAGCTACCAATAGGTATATAATTTATATTCCAAACACATGTTTTACTCGTTTTATTACAGATCTTTATTAAAGTAACTCATTGCTCAAAAGCCAAGACATTCTTGAATTTCTTTAGCAATTGTCACATTTCCTCTTGAAATGTCACCACTGTCTTTTGGTCAAATCAAAACTTAAAGGGACAGTCTACCATAGAATTGTTATTGTTTTAAAAGATAGATAATCCCTTTATTACCCATTCCCCGGTTTTGCATAACCAACAGTTATATTAATATACTTTTTACCTCTGTGATTACCTTGTATCTAGGAACCTTCTTCCAGCCCCTGATCACATGACTGTGACTGTTTATTATCTATTGTCTTAAATTTAGCATTGTGTTTTGCTAAATCTTAAATAACCCCCTGTGCCTGAACACAGTGTTATCTATACGGCCCACGTGTACTTTCTGTCTCTTTGTGTTGAAAAGAGATTTAACCCCTTAATGACCACAATGTACCCTGTATGTCAATGGTCGTTAAGGGTTTTTTCAGGACATAATAGCATAAGTCTAGCAAGAACACACTATTAATGCCCTCCCTCCAGCAGGCTTTGTGGAATAGAGCAGTCTCAACGCTGGTGGCAAGACCACGCTATAAAACAATCAAGTCCCCAAAAAAGGTCAGTGACATACAGGGTATGTCGCTGGTCCTTAAGGGGTTAAAAAGCATGTGATAAGAGGCAGCCCTCAAAGGCTTATACATTAGCATATGAGCCTACCTATGTTTAGTTTAAACTAAGAATACCAAGAGAAAAAAGCAAATTTGATGATAAAAGTAAATTGGAAAGTTGATTAAAATTAAAAGTCCTATCTGAATAATGAAAGTTTAATTTATACTAGACTGTCCCTTTAAATCCTCCAACCTTAAGCCATGACTTATTGTACAGTTAAAGATACAGTAAACAAATAAAAAACTTTTTTTTTTTTTGCAGCAATGCAAATGTTTTCACATCATTAAAAAATACAAGTTAACTACAATTAGCTTTTTTCCAACATTTAATACAAAATGTAAATTAATTTTAAACTATTTCCAATACTCATTATACAGGTCCTATCACAGAGGGCTACCGTGGTGCTAATACCGTGAATGAGCACGGGACCTTGCCCATGCACAGCGCATTAGCGCTTACATCAAGGGAATTAAGAGCCACCCACAAACAAGCGCTTTTAAAGACCGATGAAGACCATAATGCAAGTGTTGTTCACCACTGCGCATGCCGCAACATTAATTCTAACATTGCACATGCGTACAAGAGAGAGCACTACCCTAATTAATTAAAATACATAATTTAAGCATTGCCAAAGGATTGATTTCTAATGAAGGGCAAGTGTTTTATGGAGGGCTGTTGTTACACCCATTATTGTGGAAAATTGTCATTATTATTATTATTTAAAAAAAAAAAAAAAAGCTTTGTTTTTAAACGTAAGTAATAATATTACCAATAGTTATACAACACAGAGCAGTGTTTACTTTAGGCATTCCCCGAAAAAAAGTTTACTGTCCCTTTAAACACTGATAGTGGGAACAATCGTCTTCACCACTATACAGCTTTCCTTTCATCTTTTTATACTCACACATTTGCCTATAGAATAACCACACTTGCTGGCCTCACCATGAATCCTTTACTTATTTAAAAAAAAAAAAATCAGATTGCATACAGCGCCCACTACTAAAATATGTGTTTGCATTCTTGCATTTGTTTCATGTTTTAGAAGTTTCATATGGCAAGTAAACTGAGATTTAGATAGACTTGTATTTAGGAAAAATGTGCAGAGGTGTGCACCTGTCCATCCCTATAACATGTACAATCTTATTGGTCATACCTCAACACATTTAAAAACAAATAGTAAAACATAACATTAAATAGTATCTTAACGCCTCAGGTGGCCAAAACTTAGTGTCACCTTTGGCAAGGCAGCAATGAAAGGGCTGCCCAGGGGCCCTGTGGCCTAAAAGTTAATCAAGTTTGACCCAGCAGTCGCCACTGAATACCACAGTATGCCACATCCCCCCCCACACAGCCCTGCCCCAGTCACCTTGCCTATGTGCCAGGCCCCTAATTCACCCCCACCAAAAAGAGGGTCCTCTTTTTCCTCTAAACCCTCTTGTTACATACTCCTACCTTAAAATTGCTCAATCATTCCTTTAATTTCTGCCAGCAATAGGCCGTTACCCACATCATTCAAGTGCACACCTTCTTTCCTGAATAGGTCCTCTCTGCTAACTGGTGTTTGGGTGCTCCAGGACTGTACCTTCTATCCCTCTTACTGCTTTTTCCGCTATCTGGTTGAGTTTTTTCCTGTTTCTATATTCAGCCTTCTGACTCTCACACCTCCAAAGCTGTCTGGATATCATGTTGGATCATACTGACCTTACTCTGCTCTCTCAATTCTATCAATGGGCCACTTCTTATGTCGTTAAACCCAAATATATGCAGAGGACGTTGGGTATTCCTCATCTTTTCCTTGCACCTTGTTTGGTATAAGCTTCCTCCATTTCATTCCTCTTTTTCCATAGCCATCTTAAGTTAGCTTTCCTCCCACTATCGACACGCACACGACCCTCCTTCAAAATAACAAACATTTGTAACATTTTGCTATTCATATATAATATTTCATTGCTAAAAAAATTGCTTTTCTTTTTTTGTTGTTTTAGTTAACATCTTATCCACTGTAATATATGATTTATGTGCTGCAGACTTCCACTTGCCCATATTTTCAATCTGTTCTCTTGAACAACCTTTTTCTGCTGCACCTATCCTAAATGAATTTTGGGCAGAACATCTCCCAACCCAATTCTCTAACTCAGTGTTTCTTAACCACAGTCCTCAAATACCCCCAACAGGCTTGGTTTTCATTATAGCTGAACCAGTGCACAGGGGAAGTAATCAGCTGATCAGTAACCAACCTGCTCTCACCCATCAGCTAATTATTTCACCTGTGCTCTAGTTCAGTTATAATGAAAACCAGGACTGTTGGGGGTAATTGAGGACTGTGGTTGGGAAACACTGGTCTAACTGCTAGCTTCAACACTTTCTTAAATTTGAATCTCTTTAGGTTAGACCCATCTTTGTGCCCAACAAAATAATGCCCCTTTAGCTTTTTCAATTTTCATATACTGTCTTAATCCCTCTACTGGGCATGCCTGGTTCCCCATGGTCCTTAAAAGGATACTAAACCCATTTTTATTCCTCAACCAAAAATGGGCCGGCTCCTTAGCTTAGATTACTGCTTTTTCAAGTAAAGATAGCAAGAGAACAAAGAAAAATTGATAATAGGAGTAAATTAGAACGTTGCTTAAAATTGCATGCTCTATCTGAATCGTGAAAGAAAAAAAATGTGGGTTTAGTATCCCTTTAAATGTATCCACTGGCATTTTTCCCTTGCTGTCAGTTTTAGATTTACTTATCAGCAATAATACTCCCTCATTACTCACATTTACACCCTGCTGTTTTAAATCCCTGACTAGTGTTTCTTTTGGGTATTGCTACCAGCTCCCCTGGCCTCAACGCCCCGTTATACATCAACATAAATGCCAACCTACAAATCTTTTAGTAAAGTCCTTTGCCGATACAACTGGACAAAGAATGCCACCCCAGCAAATACCAAATTTATTTGCTTTTCTTAAACTGACAAATCAATTTCCCTATTCTCTGCTCCGCTCCTTGACATGTTCCTGGATCAACAGATGTGGATACCAGGCCCCTTATTCTTTCTAGTTTTTTCAAATATACAAAACAAACATGGGGCAGGTGTCACCTTTTAACTATGCCCCGGGAACACATCTCCTAAATACCTCCCATCTGAATCTGGACAGTGCGTCAACAATTATATTTTTTCACCAGGTACGTGCATAGCCCTTAACATAATTTTTATCAGCATTTACCTCAATACCAAATGCCTTGAGGCTCAAGTAACTAATCACCGGCAGTGATGATGCTGATAAATTGATTGTTTTAAGCACTGCCATGTTGTTTGACAAATATACTATTCCTTTGTTCGCTAGCTCGCTCCCCCATAGTTCTAGTGCTACTATTATCGGGAATAGTTTGAGTAAGGCTAAATTCTCTACCCACTCCTTAGGCCAAGCTTCCACACACTATTTTCAAATCACATTACATTAAATGGTTAAACTAGATTTTTTTCCTTTAAAGGAACAGTCTACACCAGAAATGTTATTGTTTTAAAAGATAGATAAACCCTTTTATTACCCATTACCCAGTTTGGCATAACCAATACAATTATAATAATATACTTTATACCTCTGTGATGACCTTGTATCTAAGCATCTTCTGACAGCCCCCTGAACACATGACTTTTTTTATTTATTATCTATTGACTTGCATTTTAGCCATTTAGTGCTATGTTATGCCGACTCTTAAATAACTCAACAAGCGTGAACACAATGTTATGGTCCAAATGAACTAGCAGTCTCCTGTTGTGAAAAGCAAATAAAAAAAGCATGTGATAAAGAGGCTGTCTGTAGTGGCTTGGAAACAGGCAGAAATTTAGAGGTTTAAAGGTTATAAAAGTATATTAATATAACAATGTTGGTTGTGTAAAGCTGGGGAATGGGTAGTAAAGGCTTTGTCTATCTTTTTAAACAATAACAATTTTAGTGTAGACTGTCCCTTTAAGATAATCTCCAAAACCTGTATCTACCGGGATTACTCTACATGCAAACTTTAGGACCCCCAACAATTTTTGCATTTCCCTTAACTCTATTTTTCTTTCTGCTCATGGTGTTTTCTATTAATTTTCTTGGATTTACTACTTTCTCTTATGGCAACTCGCATTGCTCTTTCACAGTGTCTATTAAGATTCCTAAAAATTTAATTCTAGAACCTGGGTCCTCTGACTTGCATCAACTAGAACGCCTAATTCCTCCAACATCCCCATCAATTATTCCTTTATCGAGCTACAATCCCCCGAATTTGTTGTCCCTGCCACAAGGAAATAGTCTAAGTAGTGTACTATGTTGTTGCTCCCTGACCTTTTTTTTTTCTAGCAACCAGTGTAAGAAGGAACTTAAAGTCTCAAATACTGCAATAGAAACTGTACACCTAATGGGAAGGCAAATAACACTGCCCTTGAAATTTACATCCCATTAACTAATAGCTGTCACTAACAGAGCACCGTGGCCCAAGTCCCTTACAATGTGCACTGCTTTGGCAAACGGCTGTTTAAAGGGGACAGTCTACAATATAATTTGTATTGTTTTAAAAGATTGATAATCCCTTTAATACCCATTCCCCAGATTTGCATAACCAACACAGTTATATTAAAGGGACACTAAACCCAATTTTTTTCTTTTGTGATTTAGATAGAGCATGCAATTTTAAGCAACTTTCTAATTTACTCCTATTATCAATTTTTCTTTGTTCTCTTGCTATCTTTATTTTAAAAAGAAGGCATCTAAGCTTTTTTCTTGGTTCAGAACTCTGGACAGCACTTTTTTATTGGTGGATGAATTTATCCACCAATCAGCAAGGACAACCCAGGTTGTTCACCAAAAATGGGCTGGCATCTAAACTTACATTCTTGCATTTCAAATAAAAATACCAAGAGAATAAAGAAAATTTGATAATAGTAAAGAGTCAATTAGAAAGTTACTTAAAATTTCATGCTCTATCTGAATCATGAAAGAAAAAATTTGGGTTCAGTTTCCCTTTAATAATATTTTTTACCTCTGTGATTACCTTGTATCTAAGTATATTCTGACAGCCCCCTGATCACATGACTTTTTATTTATCATCTATTGACTTGCATTTATTACTGTGTTGTGCTAACTCTTAAATAACTCCTCGGCATGAACACAATGTTATCAATATGGCCCACATGAACTAGCAGTCTTCTGTTGTGAAAAGCGGGGAAAAAAAGCATGTGATAAGAGGCTGTCTGTAGTGGCTTAGGAACAGTCAGACATTTAGAGGTTTAAAGGTTATAAAGTATATTAATATATCAATGTTGGTTGTGCAAAGCTGGGGAATGGGTAGTAAAGGAGTTATCTATCTTTTTAAATAATAACAATTTAAAGGGATAGTACACTGTAAAATTGTTTTTATATGAATGTATTTTCACTTGTTATACCAGCTGCAGAGTATAACGTATTTGAGAAATTGCATTTCAGGTTTATTTGTGTATATTAAGTAGCTGGTTTTGTGCTTTGAAACCACAGCCTATTACAATGGGTTGAATTTAAAGGTAATATCAGATCTAATTATGTTATAACTTTGTGTACACAGACTTGTTTCTCTATCTTATATTTGTCTGGAACACCAAAGCTCAATACATAGAGAGAACAATGGAAAATTATCATTTTATTACTTAACTCTCCTGCAGCCCACTGAGAGTGTAATCTCTTCTGTTGGCTGTGTTTACTTAGGCTATTCAATAGAATATACTCCAGTATAGAAACTTTCAGTATAGGTGGCTATACCACAGACTAAATCAGCTATTTCAAAAGCTGAAATAGGAGTAAAGGAGCCACTTGTAACCAGTTTAATACACTTTAGCAGGTAAAAAGGATCATTGAGAATAATTTAAAGGGGAGAATATTTTTGGGTGAACTGTCCCTTTAAGTGTAGACTGTCCCTTTAAGCTACTGTGGTGTCCTCCTTGTCTGTGATGTCATTAACTTAGCATTCTAATTTTACCTTCCTCTTTCTTAAAGGGACATTTTACTCAAAAATGTTCTCCCCTTTAATTTGTTCCCAATGATCCACTTTACCTGCTGGAGTGTATTAAATTGTTTACAAGTAGCTCCTTTACCCTTATATTGGCATTTGAAATTGTTAATTTAGCATGTGGTATCCCCACTTATTCTGAAAGTTTGTGGCCGCGCGTACCAGCTATAGATAAGCTTTGTAAACACAGCCAGCAGAAGAAATTACACTCCCAGTGTGATAAAGCAGAGATAAGGTAGTAAAATGTTGATTTTCCATTGTTCTCTCAAAGTATTGGTGATTGTTTTAAGGACAGATATAAGATAAAGAAGCAGGTATATGTGCACAATGTGATACAGTAATGAGATCTGATTATACCTACAAGCTCAACCTATTTTATTAGGCTGTGGCTTCAAAACACAAAATCAGAGCTTTAATATACAGAAATAAACCTTAAAGGGACAGTCTACCATAGAATTGTTATTGTTTTAAAATATAGATAATCCCTTTATTACCCATTCCCCAGTTTTGCATAACTAACACAGTTATATTAATGTACTTTTTACCTGTGATTACCTAGTATCTAGGAACCTTCTTCCAGCCCCCTGATCACATGACTGTGACTTGTTATTATCTATTGTCTTAAATTTAGCATTGTTTTGTGCTAGATCTTAAATAACCCCTGTGCCTGATCACAGTGTTATCTATATGGCCCACGTGTACTTGCTATCTCTTTGTGTTGAAAAGAGATTTAAAAAGCCTGTGATAAGAGGCAGCCCTCAAAGCCTTAGAAATTAGCATATGCGCCTACCTATGTTTAGTTTAAGCTAAGAACACCAAGAGAAAAAAGCAAATTTGATTATAAAAGTAAATTGGAAAGTTGATTAAAATTAAAAGTCCCATCTTAATAATGAAAGTTTAATTTATACTAGACTGTCCCTTTAAAAAGCTAATTTTCATAAATTTTTTACTCTGCAGTTGGTAAAAAAAGCAATTGTAAACACATTAAGGGAAAAACAATTTTACAGTATACTGTCCCTTTAAGTACAACACCCTGCGGTGATTATTACAAGGCCTTCAATTGGTACCTGATTAAATGGCCCTTTTTTCCCAGCTCCACACCTCTCCTCAATTTTTCTTTTAGCAACCCTGGGTAATCCTGCTGTGATTTTAAGTTCCTGGCCCTACTTGCACCCACTACTTCCCTCTTCACTGGAATTTTGAAACCCTCTGTTAACTCCTCATTAAACAGCTCTCCTTTCCTTCCTGAAAGAATAGCCCCTCATTTCTGCAACCAATCTATAAAATTGGCCTCCGTTATTGGCTGTTCCTTGAAAGGATTACCTTCCTCCTTCTCCTTTGTTTTTGCCACAGTTGAGCCCAGCATACCCTCCCCCATAATATCTGTAAATGTGCCTGTATTTGCAAATTGCTCTGCTACATTTTGTGTCGTAAGCCCAGCCAGCACTCCTTGGTCTCCAACCTCTGTGCTCTACCCTGTAGCTCTGACCCTTACCTATATGTGTCTTTGCTACTTTAACCCGCCTCTCCCACATGTATTTCTGCCTCTATCTCCAATTTCAAAATTGCCTTTTTTAAACTCGGTATCATAATCTCTCCATGAATAGCCCCCACAGTTGGTATAGCATTCCACAATCATGTACACATACCACATCGGTTTCATCTTGTCTGAATGTGCCGATAGGAAGCCCACTCTGGAAATATTTTAACTTATTCTTACCATCCTTACTCCTCAGTTTTCCTGTTGCTGCCTCCCAGGTCATTTCGAACACATCAATAAACGTGCCTTTCTGCGCTCTTATTATGACCTTCGGCTTCAAGTGCATTGTTAGCGGCACTAGTTTTGTCCCTTCCACCTCTTCAACTCCAATTGCCTCCCCTTCACTATCTTCTAACGCTGTACCGTCCCCTACCCATTTTATTCTTCTTTTCATATAACCTTTTAGCCATTTCTATTAAGTTTTGCGCTAGCCCTAACCTTGCACACATTCTAAATCGGTCATTTGAGAAAAAATCTGTATTACTAATTCTAGTACATAGGATGCTCTTATGTTGCACCTTGTTCTGCCCCTGCTGACTCCACTTGTGTCCCTTGCATCTTGTCTGCTTTCTCCTATGATCTTTCCTCCTGCTCCTGGGTCGGTCTGCTCACCTATGCCTGTGATTCCACCTTTTGTGAGTGATGTTTGGGACTCATTTTTGGGCCTAGCCCTCTTATCTGGCCTGACTTACTCATTTTGTGAAACGTTATTGAAAAGTGTCTGATTTTGCTGGATGGGGATACTCCCTTTACCCAAGTGTTGCATGGGCATACTGTTTGGAAAACTACCCCATTGAAAAACCCCACTCCCCTGCTGAAAATTTGTGAATGTAGCTATGTAGCTGGTCTATTTATGTTATTTCCCTATGAATGTTGCTGCATGGGCCATGTGTTAAAATATTGTGTGTTGTTGCCATTATTATTTGGCATTGGGCCTTGTTTAGGGATTTGCTGAGGGGCTAAGGACACATTTTGGAAGCCCTGCATATTGCCATTGTAACCCACCCATATTAGTTATTTTGGCCCTCTACTTTAAAACTGGGCATGACTGTATTGTTAATGGCCATATTTTGCTGCATATTTTTACCCATCTCTAGCATATTTGGGCCAAACACCTGTGCATTAGATACTGGTTGGGGGATGGGGCTTGGCTCTGCCACGCTACCTGGCATTATGCTGTTGTTGCCCCCATGTATGGTTGCTGCACCATCATTATTAATATATGCCCCCATCGCATTTGCCCCTCTTGCATATGCAACCACTTTCAGAAGTGAACCAGTCCATGGACCTGCAGCATTACTCGTCGCCATGTCTTGCGGGCCTGCACTTCTGCATGTGTCAACGTCACTGACTCTGTACATGACTTGGGTGCGAGTGGCATGGAGGACCCGCCTGCTGTTATAGCTGACTGTGCTTCTAAATTCCCTGCCACTGCAACTTTTACCATGGGCACGGAAGGCACCATACATCCTAGTCAAAAAGGATGATCTTCCTAGAGTCATTGTGAAATAATAAATTACTCCAGACTAGTCATCATAAGCCATATTGAAGTATGCCCACAGGCAGAAATATTTAAATGAGATGACTCTAGAGTCATTCACTCGCTGTTAATGCTTGTGATGTAATTAGTAAGGTAATCTGCTAATCATTCTGAAGTCATCACCCAGAAATGTTTACCTTAGTTGATGACTTTACAAGCCTGATAATGTCTGATGATGTGCAAATGACTTCTAAATTAGTTTGATGATCATCAAATTACTCCAGGATGGTCTCTAAAGAAGTTCAGTTGGTCTTGGGCAGGTCCACTCCATTGCTTGTTGCCGCATGCCATTCCCAGAAGGGACGGTAGGAGGATTGGTGAAGGGGAAAAGCACAAGAGGGGAGAGGAGGGGCGAGAGGGATTATGCACAGAGGAAACTGAAGCTATGGGACTTTCACTCTTACCTTGTCAGCAGTGGGTACTACCCCATGATAAGCCATAGCCCCTTTCTTGGTTGCTGCTCCTTTAACCACCTTTTGCTGCTCTTGTATGGTTTTGGATTCCCACTCATTTCACCCCCATCCAGGAACCTTTTAGGAATCCTCCTGTTTCTTGTAGGCATGATACAGCTTTCTTTAGATGCATTCTATAAAACTAATAGATTTACTGCCTGTTCCTTTTTTTTTTTTTTAAACTTTAGCTGCCTCTCCCCTTACCTACTTGACCAACCTTAAACCTACATGCAGCAGCCCTTCTCCTCTACCTGTGAGCAGGCTGCCTCAGGGACATAATACTCATATGTTAAAGGAACAGTAACGTCATAATTAGACAATGATTCAGACAGAGCATACAATTTTAAACAACTTTCCAATATACTTCTATTATTAAATTTGCTTCTTTCTCTTGTTATCCTTTTGTTGAAGGGTTTATCTATTTAACATCAGGAGCAGCAGAGCGCCTGGGTGCTAGCTGCTGATTAGTGGCTGCATATACTGTTTGTGTGTGTCTATCTATCTATCTATATTGTCATTGGCTAAACCATAGTGCATTGCTGCTCCTTCAACAAATACCATACCAAGAGAATGAAGCAAATTTGATAATAGAAATAAACTGGAAAGTTGTTTAAAATTGTATCTTCTACCTAAATCATGAAAGAAATATTTTGAGTTTCATGTCCATTTAAATCACTTGAAAGTGATGCAGCATAATTGTAATAAGCTGACAAGAAAATATCTCCTGATCATCTCTATGTAAAAAAAAAGAAGATATTTTACCTCAAAATTTATTCAGCTCGCAAAAGTAAGTGCTGTGTGAACAGTTATCCTTCACCTACGGAGAGCTGCATGTTGTAACAAAGAACAGCCAATCTGCTTTATCAGTGCTGATGTCATACTTTGCTATGAAATCTCATGAGATCACAATAAAGCAAACTTCCTAACCCCTTAATGACAACTGACATACAACAACTGTCTAATTGAGTGCTGGAAGCGATTGCGATCGCTTCCAGCAACTCTCAGGGTATTGCTGTAATACCTCGATATTGAGGCATCCTGCAATACCCTTTTACAAGCATCCGATGCAGAGAGAGCCACTCTGTGGCCCTCTCTGCACTGGTAGCGATGGTGCCGTTCGTTGATGGGTGGGAGCTTAGCAGGGAGGTGGGTGGCGGCCCATCGCTACCCAGCATCCGGTTCCTATAAGTGCAGTGTGCACGCCGGATGACGGGAGCATGCGGGAGGAGGCCTGCAGGGGCGCACGTGCAGCAACCACTACCACCAATGATCCATGAATTGAGAGGGAGGGGGGGGGAACCCCCCATTATAAAAAATCTAAAAGGATCTGGGAGGGGGATGGGGGTATTGAGGGGGGGCAGCTACACTACAGAAAAAGCTTTTGTAAAAAAACAACCCAAAAAAACTTTGTTTTTAGGGAAAACTGGGTATTGGCAGACAGCTACCAGTACCCAAGATGGCGGCAAATAGGTAGGGGGGGTTAGAGAGCTGGTTGGGGGCTAAGGCAGGGGTCCATCATAGCTGAATAAATATTTTTAAAAAAATAATTAAATTAAATAAACACCTTTTATTTTAGTACCGGAAGACTTTCTGCCAGTACTTAAGATGGCGGGGACAATTGTGGGAGAGGGAAGAGAGCGGTTTGGGAGGGATCAGGGTGTGGGATGTGTCAGGTGGGAGTCTGATCTCTACACTAAAGCTAAAATTAACCCTGCAAGCTCTCTACAAGCTACCTAATTAACCCCTTCACTGCTGGGCATAATACAAGTAGGGTGTGCAGCGGAATTTAGCGGCCTTCTAATTGCCAAAAAGCAACGCCAAAGCCATATATGTCTGCTATTTCTGAACAAAGGGGATCCCAGAGAAGCATTTACAACAATTTGTGCCATAATTGCACAAGCTGTTTGTAAATAATTTCAGTGAGAAACCTAAAATTGTGAAAAATGTAAAACATTTTTTATTTGCTCGCATTTGGCGGTGAAATGGTGGCATGAAATATACCAAAATGGGACTAGATCAATTCTTTGGGTTGTCTTCTAAAAAAAATATATATATCTATACATGTCAAGGGATATTCCGGGATTCCTAACAGATATCAGGGTTCCAATGTAACTAGCGCTAATTTTGAAAAAAAGTGGTTTGGAAATAGCAAAGTGCTTACCTGTATTTATTGCCCTATAACTTGCAAAGAATGTGTAAACATTATGTATTTCTAAACTCAAGACAAAATTTAGAAACTATTTAGCATGGGTGTTTTTTGGTGGTCATAGATGTGTAACAGATTTTGGGGGTCAAAGTTAGAAAAAGTGTGGGGGTTTTTTCCATTTTTTCCTCATATTTTATAATGTTTTTTATAGTAAATTATAAGATATGATGAAAATAATGGTATCTTTAGAAAGTCCATTTAATGGCGAGAAAAACGGTATTTAATATCTATGGGTACAGTAAAAGAGTAAAAGGAAAATTACAGCTAAACACAAACACTGCAGAAATGTAAAAATAGCCCTTGTCCTTGAGGGTAAGAAAATTGAAAAATGGTCTGGTCATTAAGGGGTTAAACTAAGGAAGGAAATAATGTGACTGTGCCAGATGCTCGCTCTTGCAAGTTGCGGGCCTAGCATCGTGATTGGCTACATTAAGTCCTTTACAATGGGAAGTGGCTACTGAGGAAATGTTGAGGTAAAATATCTTCCTTTTTTACATAAAGATGTTCAGGTGATATTTTCTGGTCAGCTTTTTACAGCTATTCTGCATTACTTTCAAGTGCTTCAACATTTGTATATCGTGCTCCTTAAAGGACTAACGAGTGCATAAAGTTGTTTTTCTTTGTTGTTGTTGTTTTTATTTTTTCTGGCAAAAATTTTTTTTTCCTTCCAATCTCCAGGCCCTCTGTATCACGTGAAAGACATCAGCCAATCGCAGACTAGTATTTTTATACCCTGTGAGCCCGTTTGCGGGCGGCACTATAAAATACCAGCCATTACAAGTGGCTGATAATTGCTACCGCGAGCTAGCAGTAGCAATTCGTGCTCAGAAAATTAACCTGAGATAAGATCTCTGGTTAATTTTCTAACAGTGCCCCAATTGCCCCCAAATAAAGTATTTTTTTAAAATACTGCATGGAGCAGTTTCTAGGGATTAAAAGTGGTGGGGGTGGGGTGTTAGAAAAAAAAGGCACTGAAAAGTACCTTTCTTTCATGTAAATGGCAAGAGTCCATGAGCTAGTAACGTATGGGATATACATTCCTTCCAAGAGGGGGCAAAGTTTCCCAAACCTCAAAAATGCCTATAAATACCCCTCCCACCACACGCATACTTCAGTTTTACAAACGTTACCTCCTATTGAGGTGGTGAAGTAAGTTTGTGCTTAGTTTTTATGACTTCTTCTACGATAAGTGCTTCTAAGCATTCTGAAGCCCAATTCCTCTCAGAGTACAGTGTTTGTCGGAGGGATGTGAAGAGAGTATTGTCTGTTGATTTTTATGGTTTCACTCATGGGAAATCTTTTCAAGGGCTCTCTGTTATCGGTTTTAGGGATTCATCTCCTACCTCTTTTTTTTAAAGATCGACAATATACTCTTATACCATTACCTCTGCTGATAGTTTTCAGTACTGGTTTGGCTGTCTGTGATATGTGGATGGGTGTCTTCAGTAAGTATGTATAATTATTTAAAGGAACATTAAACCCATTTTTTTTTATTTCATAATTCATATAGAGAATACAATTTTAAATAAAATTACAATTGACTTCTATTATTTTTCTCTTTCTAAATCATGAAAGAAAAAATGTGGGTTTAATGTCGCTTTAACACCAAAACCTGTTGAAGACATGTAGGTGTCCAACTCTAGGGGGCACTATATAAAAGTAATCTATATATAAGTTTCAGAATAAGACCTCCTGTGAGAAGATTCTTTCTCTCTCATGTTCCAACAAATCTTGTGAAAGCTCAGACTTTTCTGAAGTGTGTTTAAGATCTGGAGCTTTCAGGGGGGATTATACCAGTTCCGCTTCAGGAACAGGGTCTGGGATTTTTTTCAAATCTAATCATTGTCTCAAAGAAAGAAAATTCATTCAGACCAGTTCTGGATCTGAAGTTTTTGAATCGTTTTGTAAGGGTCCTAACTTTAAGGACTATTCTGCCCTTTGTTCAGCAAGGTCATTACATGGCCGCAATAGACTTACAGGACGCTTATCTTCACATTCCGATTCATCCAAATCACTATCGGTTTCTGAGATTCTTTTTTCTAGATGAGCATTGCCATTTTGTCGCTCTTTTATTCAGTGTCCATGACTCTGTCTTTAATAGACAAGAGATGAATGACATTGGTTTCTGCTTGTCTCGATCATTCCCTTCAGTGGCTATGTGCATGGAAGTTTTAGGTCTCATGACTGCAGCATCGGACGAGATCCCCTTTGCTCATTTTCATATGAGACCTCTGCAGCTTTCTATGCTGAATCAATGGTGCATGGATTATACTTGGATATCACAATTGATATACTTAAATCCCAATATTCAACTCTCTCTGTCCTGGTGGTGGGACCATCATCAGATTATTCAAGGGACCTCTTTTGTTAGTCCTTCCTGGACTGTGATCTCAACAGATGCAAGTCTTACAGGTTGGGGAGCTGTCTGCGGGTCTCTGACAGCACAAGGGGTATTGAAACTTCAAGAGGCGAGGTTACCAATCAATATTTTAGAACTCTGTGCTATCTTCAGAGCTCTTCAGGCTTGGCCTCTATTAAAGAGAGAACTTTTAATTCCCTTTCAGATAGACAATATCGCAACTGTGGTATATGTCAATTATCAGGGAGAGACTTGCAGTCCTTTAGCAATGGAAGAAGTATCACGGATATTTTCTTGGGCAGAATCCAACTCTTGTCTAATTTCTGCGATTCATATCCCAGGTGTAGACCATTGGGAAGCGGATTATCTCAGTCGTTAGACTTTGCATCCGGGGGAGTAGTCTCTCCATCCAGATGTGTTTTTTAGATTGTGCAGATGTGGGGTTTTCCAGAAATAGAACTGATGGCTTCTCATCTAAACAGGAAACATCCCAGATACCTTTCCAGGTCCAGGGATCCTCAGGCAGAGATGGTGGATGCGTTAACAGTTCCTTGGTCTTACAAACTTGCTTATATTTTTCCGCCTCTAGTTCTTCTTCCAAGGGTGATCTCCAAGATCATAATGGAACAATCGCATGTGTTTCTGATAGCACCATCATGGCCTCACAGGTTTTTGTTTGCGGATGTTCAGTTGCCAACCTTGGTCACTTCCTTTAAGGCCAGACCTTCTGTCTCGAAGGTCTTTTTCCATCAGGATATCAAATAACTAAATTTGAAGGTATGGAAATTTTAAACGTTTAGTGCTTAGTCATAGAGGTTTCTCTAACTCGGTGATCAATACTATGTTGTAGGCTCGTAAGTCTGTTTCTAGGAAGATTTATTATCGGGTTTTGAAAACCTATATTTCATGATGTTCTTCTCATAAATTCTCTTGGCATTCTTTTAGAATTCCTAGAATTTTACAGTTTCTTCAGGACGGTTTGGATAAAGGTTTGTCTGCAAGTACTTTGAAGGGACAAATCTCTACTCTTTCTGTTTTATTTCATAGAAAGATTGCTAAACTTCCTGATATTCACTGTTTTGTTCAGGCTTTGGTCCGTATCAAGCCTGTTAAGTCTATTTTTCCTCCATGGAGTCTTAATTTGGTTTTGAAGGTTTTGCAGGCTTCTCTTTTTGAGCCTATGCATTCTTTGCATATAGATCAGTTGCCACTTTGTGGGCTTTTAAGAATGAAGCTTCAGTTGATTAGATTTGCAAAGCAGCAAATTGGTCTTCTTTGCATACATTTACTAAATTTTACCATTTTGATGTATTTGCTTCTTCTGAAGCAGTCTTTGGTAGAAAAGTTCTTCAGGCAGCTGTCTCAGTTTGATTCTTCTGTTTATAAGAACTTATTTTGTGGATTTAATTTCTCAGCTGAAATAGCTGTTTTTATTTTTTCCCTCCCTTTCTAGTGACTCTTCTGTGGACTTCCAAATCTTGTTTTTTTTATCCCATACGTCACTAGCTCATGGACTCTTGCCATTTACTGAAAGAAAACATAATTTATGAATGAACTTACCTGATAAAGTAATTTCTTTCATAATGGCAAGAGTCCATGAGGCCCACCCTGTTTTTGGATGTTATATTTTTTGTATAAAAGCACAATATTATTTTCTAGTTCCTCTTTTTTGTATGCTTTTTTTTTTTTTTACTCCTTTTTACACCTCTCTACTTGGCTACACATTAAACTGAAGTATGTGTGTGGTGGGAGGTGTATTTATAGGCATTTTGAGGTTTGGGAAACTTGGCCCCCTCCTGGTAGGAATGTATATCCTATACGTCACTAGCTCATGGACTCTTGCTATTATGAAAGAAATTAATTTATCAGATACGTTCTTACATAAATTATGTTTTAATATTGCTGTCTATGGGAATTACATGTTCCCTGTAAATATATATTATATGCTTATATACTTTCATGCAATGTGAACGTGACCACATTCACTGGTATTACTCGGTTGAGCGCAAATATTGCTTTAAGGTAAGCAATATTTTGCACTCAACTCGTAATCTAGCCCTTAATTGTACGTTAAACCTACAGGGCGTTGGTGTCAATATGTAAATTAATATGTTTCTGTGTGTATCCACTCTTATTTTGTGAGCACTTTGATCTGTAAGCTTTGCCACAGGCATGAGATGTGCATGTCAACCTCTGTGTTTTATATATGATATATTATATTTTTAATGTTACCATATTATATAGAATTTTCTTTACTGTCCGGTGTTGGCTATTCTTTCATTTGACGTTTGTTTTTAAAGGGACAGTATACACTCATTTTCATATAACTGCATGTAATAGACACTACTATAAAGAATAAGATGCACAGATACTGATATAAAAATCCAGTATAAAAAGGTTTAAAAACGTACTTAGAAGCTTTCAGTTTAGCTCTGTTGAAAAGGTAGTTGGAAAGCCTACTGCAAGTGGGAAATAAGACACTCACCCCTTCTTTTGCATATGAAAAGACCCTTTACACAAACAGGAGCAAGCTGGAGAAGGTAGCTGACGATATTCAAATAAAACTTTGGGGCTTGGTTAGGAGTCAGAAAATCAGAGCAATGTTATTTAAAAATAAGCAAAATTATACATTTTTTAAAAAAACAAACTTTATGGGCTTTATAAATAGATCATCTACAAAACATTTATGCAAAGAAAAAATGAATGTATAATGGCCCTTTAAGCAGTTTTCTGTCCTTTGATTTATGGAAACAGCACAGCAAACATGTTTTCCTGTTTCAGTCATCACATTGCCTCTTGGGGGAAAACAATGTTGCATTCTTCAAACCTCATTATGTTGTTGTTTTTTCCATTGCTTTTTACATCTGGAACAAAACAATTCAGTATCAAAATATATCTTGTTTTACATCAAACAAATGTTTATTAAATATACAAAGAGGCAAATAATTCAGAAGATTCAAAATTTATACCTCAACCTCCTGGTAGATTTGTTCCTGTGATCTCATTGATAACTTCACTAATTACCTGACAAATATTATTAGCTCATATAGTACCATTGTAATTTTATTGATAATGTAAAAAATAATCTAATCAAAATAACATCTCCCCACATGTGTGACTAGGTATTAGGGACTCAGGAGGAGGGCGGGCATCACTGTTATGTGAGTGGGGCCATTTTGAGAGGGGCGGGTTAAGGGTGGATAGAAGACGGGATCATGGGCATCTCTTGCTGTTTAGTGGTTGTGTCTGGGTAGTTTGTGGCATGTCTGGGTGGTCAATGATGAGGCTAAGGAAAATTATACAAATGTGGACACATGGCTGTCTCAGAGGGACAGCAGGACAGAGCTCAGAATTAGGGACTGCCCCTCTCAATTTCTGAAATACCAATATATGTTACTTTTGTCATGCATCATAAGCGTTGAAAACGTTTTGCAACAGCAGGTGAAGTATGAATTAACAAATTTCACATTAGTAAGCAAAACCATTAAAAGTAAATCATTTATAAGGGTATGTAGTGATATTAGCTTAATTAAATAAAATCTCGCCATTCAATATCTATACAATTTAGCATATTCACAATAATATAATAGACACTTTAAATTATACAACCTTATTATATATGAATATAATAATTATATATGTTAACACTTGTTAAAGCGTGTTTCTATTCTGTTTATAGTAATATTTTTTCTAATATTATAAATATAGACATTATAAAGAAAGAAACGCATAACAATCTTTTCACTCATTACATATACCAAGATGCAGGGTAATGAATGAACACCAGAATACATGAATATAACCGTGTTGGTTGTGCAAAACTGAGGAATGGGTAAAAAAGAGATTATCTATCTTTTTAAACAATAAAAATTATGGAGTACACTGTCCCTTTAAAATAAGTTTATAATTCATCTAAGCACTGTTTCATCATTCAGTTGTTTCATTAATGGACAGTCTAATGCATAAATGATGTGATCTAATGAATTACATTACTCTCCCTAGCTTATGTGTTTAAACAGTTTGTGTAGGTTAAACACATTGTTAAAGATTGGCTCATCTGCCACATTCTGCTTGAGAGCTTCAATGCTGATGGTTCCTGAACAAGACTTTCATTATATCATTGCTGCAGTCAAAGGAGGACAAAGGAAGCAGTACCACCAATCCTAATTCAAGCAGGTTTATTCATCTTATAAAATAGCCAGACCAAAGTATCATACAACGTTTCGGACATAGTCAGCTATACCTCTATAGAACATGCCTTAAATACTAAATAAGCCACACCCCCAACACACTTGATATACCTAAGACATATTTTGTCTGAGGAAGCTTGGGTGGAACAGAGACTTAGGGAGATGGGAGATCGCTTTATTGCTAGGGGATACCCTAATGATCTTATTGAATCTGAGATTGAGAAGACCCTTAGAATCTCTAGACAGTCACTTTTAAAAAGGAAAGATTATGCAAAAGAGAAATCGGACAGACTAGTTTTCATTAGTCATTATTCTCCACTTAGTGCACAAATCCAGAAGGTTTTACGCCGACATTGTCATTTTTTGAGGACTTGTGATCCTAGTATAAAAGAATTTGATAAACCCTTTATGCCTGCCTATAAAAGAGGCAGGAACTTTAAAGATACACTGGTGTGGGCAGACATTGGTACTTCTAAATAAAAAAACTCTGGTTCAGAGTTATATTGGTAAGAGAAATTTGGGAAATTTCTATGTCTGTGATGCTCTAATTGTAACAGTATTTTTAAGGGCCCTGTTTTTTGCCATCCACGTCCTGGACATAAGTATGATATTAGGGGTCATTACACCTGTAATACTGAGTTAGTGGTTTACTTAATCAATTGCCCATGTGGTTTGGGGTATGTTGGTGAGACCACCTGTAGTGTCCGCAAGCGCATCAACCAGCACAAAAGTAATACTAGAACCAAGAAAATCGATGTACCTGTTAATAATTTTTTGTCTGCTGGACATAATCTTAACCAACTTAGATTCTGGGTCCTAGAACACATTAAAATCCCTAGGAGGGGTGGGGATAGGGTTAAAGGGACAGTCTACCATAGCATTGTTATTGTTTTAAAAGATAGATAATCCCTTTATTACCCATTCCCCAGTTTTGCATAACCAACACAGTTATATTAATACACTTTTTACCTCTGTGATTACCTTGTATCTAGGAACCTTCTTCCAGCCCCCTGATCACATGACTGTGACTGCTTATTATCTATTGACTTGCATTTAGTATTGTTTTGTGCTAAATCTTAAATAACCCCCTGTGCCTGAACACAGTGTTATCTATATAGCCCACGTGTACTTTCTGTCTCTTTGTGTTGAAAAGAGATTTAAAAAGCATGTGATAAGAGGCAGCCCTCAAAGGCTAAGAAATTAGCATATGAGCCTACCTATGTTAGTTTAAACTAAGAATACCAAGAGAGCAAATTTGATGATAAAAGTAAATTGCAAAGTTGATTAAAATTAAAAGTCCAATCTGAGTAATGAAAGTATAATTTATACTAGACTGTCCCTTTAAGATCCTTAAAATAAGAGAAGTTTTTTTTTATCAATAAATTGGATACTATGTTCCCAAGTGGTATGAACAAAGAATTTGACTTGGTTGTTTGTTTATAATTTCTCTTATTGGATATTTTGTATTTGTTCTGAATTTGATTATTATGTATAGATATCCATGCCTGTGTTCTTTAGTGGATTATACTTAATATGATTTATTTATTTATATATATATATATATATATATATATATATATATATATATATAAATATAAATTGTGTGTACCCAATAAGGGGATGGCTTAGGTATATCAGGTGTGTTGGGTGTGTGGCTTATTTAGTATTTAAGGCATGTTCTATAGGTATAGCCATACATGACTAAGGACTTTGTCCAGAAAGTTGTATGATACTTTGGTCTGGCTATTTAATAAGATGAATAAACCTGCTTGAATTAGGATTGGTCCCTTGTTGCTGACACACCGTTCATTTTACCCAGGTGCTGGATATTTTGGACTTTTACATTGCTGCAGTCAAACACATAGTATCTTTAATGCTATAATTATATGATCCATTTTATTTTTTGTTTCTTGTGTTTTACAGAGTATTAGTTTAAACATTATAGTCAAATTATGCAGAACATAGATTTAAAACCTGTTCATAAGAGTTAATTTGAATATAAATGGACTTTAAAACAACGTCCACAGAAAATCTAAAAGGGATCTAAACATCTTGTAATTGCAAGATATTTCTGTTGTCTTGTTATAGAATGACGTCAGCCATGTCTAAACCATTTTTTAAAACATATAACGTCTTGTTTGCAGCTGTTGTTTTTGCCTTATTTAGAGGAGCCAATCTGGACTTGCTTCTGGAGTAGACCATGATAGCCACAGTCATTATGTTAGTATAAACTGCATTATTTTGCAGTTATTATCTGCTGATTCCAATTAGATGGATATGTAGCAGGGTTAGCCTTCAAGTCGACGGGATGTGTGTGTGTGCATTTTCAGTTCTGATAATTAGAAAATCCATAATATTCAGAGATAAATTACAGGAAAGGACCAAAATAAATATTGAAAGTATATTTTAAAGTTGTTTTACTATACATAACTAAAGGGACACTGAACCCAAATTTTTTCTTTCGTGATTCACATAGAGCATGTAATTTTAAGCAGCTTTCTAATTTACTCCTATTATCAAATTTTTCTTCATTCTCTTGGTATCTTTATTTGAAATGCAAGAATGTAAGTTTAGATGCCGGCCCATTTTTGGTGAACAACCTGGGTTGTTCTTGCTGATTGGTGGATAAATTCATCCACCAATAAAAAAGTGCTGTCCAGAGTTCTGAACTAATAAAAAAGCTTAGATGCCTTCTTTTTCAAATAAAGATAGCAGGAGAAGGAAGCAAAATCAATAATAGGAGTAAATGAGAAAGTTGCTTAAAATTGCATGTTCTATCTGAATCACGAAAGAAAAAAAATTGGGTTCAGTGTCCCTTAACCCCTTAATGACCAAGGACGTACGCCACACGTCCTCAAAAAAAGACAGTTAATGACCGAGGACGTGTGGCGTACGTCCTTGGTCTGGAAAGCAGCTGGAAGCGATCCTGCACGCTTCCAGCTGCTTTCCGGTTATTGCAGTGATGCCTCGATATCGAGGCATCCTGCAATAACCCCCCTTGGCCATCCGATGCAGAGAGAGCCACTCTGTGGCCCTCTCTGCACCGGACATCGGTGGCCGGTATCGTTGGTGGGTGGGAGCAAGTCTGGGAGGCGGGTGGTCGGCCATCGATGTGCCGAATGGAGTGGAGGGGGGCGGGATCGGGGGCGGGATGGGCGGGAGCGCGCACGGGAGCGCGCGCGTGCACGGGGGGCGGCGGGCGGGCGCGTGCACGGGGCGGGAGCGGGAGGGAACCGCTGCACTACAGAAAAATAAACTGGGAAAAGTAAAAAAAAAAAAAGTTTTTAAAGCTGTAAATAAACAGCTAAGGGACCTGGAAGGGGTGGGGGGGTTGATCTTGGGGGGGGGGGGGAAGCTACACTACAGAAAAGGTCATTTAAAAAAATAAAAAGGCACATTTTTTTTACTACACTGGGTACTGGCAGACAGCTGCCAGTACCCAAGATGGCGCCCATTAAGGCAGAGGGGGAGGGTTAGAGAGCTGTTTGGTGGGGGATCAGTGAGGCTGGGAGCTAAGGGGGGATCCTACACAGCAGCATATGTAAATATGCTAAAAAAAAAACACAAAAAAAAGCCCAAATATAGCTTTTATTTTAGTACTGGCAGAGTTTCTGCCAGTACTTAAGATGGCGGGGACAATTGTGGGGTGGGGGAGGGAAGAGAGCTGTTTGGGAGGGATCAGGGGGTCTCATGTTTCAGGTGGGAGGCTGAGCTCTACACTAAAGCTAAAATTAACCCTGCAAGCTCCCTACAAGCTACATAATTAACCCCTTCACTGCTAGCCATAATACACGTGTGAAATGCAGCGGCATTTGGCGGCCTTCTAATTACCAAAAAGCAACGCCAAAGCCATATATGTCTGCTATTTCTGAACAAAGGGGATCCCAGAGAAGCATTTACAACCATTTGTGCCATAATTGCACAAGCTGTTTGTAAATGATTTCAGTGAGAAACCTAAAATTGTGAAAAATTTAACGTTTTTTTTAATTTGATCGCATTTGGCGGTGAAATGGTGGCATGAAATATACCAAAATTGGCCTAGATCAATACTAGGGGTTGTCTACTACACTACACTAAAGCTAAAATTATCCCTAAAGGCTCCCTACATGCTCCATAATTAACCCCTTCACTGCTGGGCATAATACACGTGTAGTGCGCAGTGGCATTTAGCAGCCTTCTAATTACTAAAAAGCAACGCCAAAGCCATATATGTCTGCTATTTCTGAACAAAGGGGATCCCAGAGAAGAATTTACAACCATTTAAGCCATAATTACACAAGCTGTTTGTAAATAATTTCAGTGAGAAACCAAAAGTTTGTGAAAAAATTAGTAAAAAAGTGAACGATTTTTTGTATTTAATCGCATTTGGCGGTGAAATGGTGGCATGAAATATACCAAAATGGGCCTAGATGAATACTTTGGGATGTCTACTAAAAAAAAATATATACATGTCAATGGATATTCAGAGATTCCTGAAAGATATTAGTGTTCTAATGTAACTAGCGCTAATTTTGAAAAATAATGGTTTGGAAATAGCAAAGTGCTATTTGTATTTATGGCCCTATAACTTACAAAAAAAGCAAGGAACATGTAAACATTGGGTATTTCTAAACTCAGGACAAAATTTAGAAACTATTTAGCATGGGTGTTTTTTGGTGGTTGTAGATGTGTAACAGATTTTGGAGGTCATAGTTAGAAAAAGTGTGTTTTTTTCAATTTTTTCCTCATATTTTATATATTTTTTTATAGTAAATGATAAGATATGATGAAAATAATGGTATCTTTAGAAAGTCCATTTAATGGCGAGAAATACGGTATATAATATGTGTGGGTACAGTAAATGAGTAAGAGGAAAATTACAGCTAAACACAAACACCGCAAAAATGTAAAAATAGCCTTGGTCCCAAACGGACAGAAAATGGAAAAGTGCTGTGGTCATTAAGGGGTTAGGGATTTTATATTACAGTGACAGTAGCAGTCAAAATTTCATGATTCAGACCAAGCATGCAGTTTTAAACAACTTTTACAATTTTACTTTTTATTATCAAATTTTCTTTGTTCCCTATTTATTCTTTGTTAAATGGTAAAGCTAGGTAGGTTGATAGGAGATTAGGAGTGTGCACGTGTCTTTAGCATTGTATAGCAGCAGTGTTCACAACTATGTATAACCTGCTATATAAATTGTTGCAAACACTGCTGCCAGGTGGCTAAAGACACAGGGACGCTCCTGAGCTCATTTAGGATTAATTTGGATTTGAAACACAAAAACTTTCTTTTGTGATTCAGACAGAGCATACAACTTTTAAAAGAAGTTTCCAATCTACTTCTAGTATCAAATTTGCTTTCTTCCCATGATATTCTGTGTTGAAGCGATACCTAGGTTGGTGTCTTGATTTACTACAAGGCAGGAAATAGTGCTGCCATCTAGTGTTCTTGCAAATGGATAACATTCTTGCAAAACTGCTGCCATTTAATACTCCAGAAATGGGCCATCTCCTAAGCTTACATCCCTGCTTTTCAACAAAAGATACCAAAAGACTTTAAAAAAAAATCACAAAAAGAAAAAATAGAAGTAAATTGTAAAATTGCTTAAAATTTAATTTTGACTTTACTGTCCCTTATGTCAAGGTGTTTACTGCCCCTTAAAGGGATAGTAAGCCCAAAAACCTTTCAAATCTTTTTTTTAAACTTCATTATGTATATTAAATATTTAAATAAGTACCTGTTAAATGTTTTCATCCATTTTTTAGTTATTCCACATCAATGTTTTATATTTTACCAAACCCATATTTATCTCATTATGTGGACGCTATAATAATGTTCTACCTAGATAGGAAATCATGGCGACTTGTATGCACATATCATTTTTTAATAGTAACGCATGTGCATCTTGGCCCCTAAGTCCTAGCATCACTATACTGGCACAGGAAGCAGGGTGGGCTTCATGATAGTGATGTTGGTGGGAGTGGCGCACCAGATCGCTGAAGATTGATGGACCAGAAGCATATAGGGAATCGTCATTGTTTCTTTGCTCGCGGTAAATATTATAAGTACCCCTAGGCTAATGAGCAAGTTTATTTGATCTTAGTAAAAGGAAGTTAACCCATAGATTAACGATATATATATTTTTTTAACCCCTAGAAAAACGAGCATGTTTGTTTCTTATAAGGCAGACAACCCGTATAGTGAATAACCAGCAATTATTTTTAACCCCTAGACTAATGAGCAAGTTGTTTTGTTCTTACAATGGATTAATTGCAGGAGCTGCAAAGATTAAAAGCAACAGCAACTTTGGATGTTAATAATTCACTTTAGTCGCATCCGAAGCTGCTCTTGTTTTTAATCTTTGCATCTCCTGCGATGAATCCATTGTAAGAACAAAACAACTTGCTCATTAGTCTAGGGGTTAAAAATAATTGCTGGTTATTCACTATACGGTTTGTCTGCCTTATCATAAGAAAAAAACATGCTAGTTTTTCTAGGGGTTAAAAAAATGCTTGTTAGTCTAGGGGTTAACTTAAATCAATTTGCTTGTTAGCCTAGGGGTACTTATACTTGCCTTGAGCAAAGTAAACGATAAGCCCCTGTAGTATGTGGACACTACTGACATTCTCATCCGGTCTGCACATGTGATTGAGCAAAATTTCAAACATGGCCGCTGAGGAGTTTTCCCTTACACAATCAGTGCGCATGTGAGGTTTCAATGAAGAACGGCCTATTAAAGTGAAAGTAAATTGTTTAGTTCCGCCAACAACGCTATCGATAATACATCTCCCATAATGGATAGTCGCTAACTTTTTATGTTTAAAAAAGTTCCTTTACTTAGGAAATTTATATTTAATATTGTGTACCTTTTGCTAGCTTCCTCCACCCCCTGATAGCTTCCGGGTTTACAAGTGTTAGAGGAAAGAGAGGTCCCACCCGCTCTATACATCATTAGCCGTGCACTCTCTCGTGAGCCCAATATTTCGTGCATGCGCAATGATACAAGCTCCACTCCGATACTAAACATTGAATCACTGGATTCATTGTTTAGTATGGGTGTGGCAATAGTATAAATTTGTTTGTAAGCAGAGAATTCCCCGATGACTAACGAGCAAGCAAAATTTATTGAGTTCTAGAAAAGTATATTGTTTCAGTTGAGTTACGTCACTAAGGGATTTCCTTTGAAGTTCTAAATGCGCATGCAGCTATCATGAATCCGCATCGGATCGTGGATGAATTTAAGGATACACCAAAAAATAGACTTAAGTGACCAGCGCCAAAAAATATAAATTACTACAAACTCCAACTAGAAAAAATAGGTTACCCTCAAAGACCTACAGGACTAATCAATACAAAATACAAAGCACTAGGGAGCGCTGAAACTAGCTTAAGAGTAAGGATTATAGAATATATATAATAATAAAACACCTAACCTGAAACTAATATGATACTACTATAATAGGCAATATGTATAATACATGTAAATATAAATTGTGAATTATGAATTATGTGTGAAAAAAATCTTTTCAAAATTGGAAAAAATTATATATGAAAAAAATTCTATGTGAAAAAATTCAATTCTATAGAAGATGCCAGCAACAAATAGAATTGCATATCTATATATAAAAAACTTTATTACAATATAGGTCGACCTATTCAAGACATACAATAATAAATCACAAAATTAAGAAAAAAAGAAAATTAATATAAAAAACTCCTTAAACCAAAAGTTCATGCATAAGAAACAGTTCCCAGGAGTGGACGATTTTTCGGCTTGTTACTATGTGAACCCACGCTCATACAAGGATGCTGTTAGTTTAAAATAGAGCAACTAGCAAATGCTATCTTGAAAAATATATTACATTTTGAAACTAGTTGCTCTATTTGCTCTATTTTAAACTAACTCCTACACCTTTGGAGTATTTTATTTGTGCAGATATCTTGTGTCTGAATAACCCTCTGCTAGGTGTTTTTTGTGCAGTATTGGCCATTATAAACAGGCCTTGGGAGCGAGAATGCATATCCTGTAAAAGAAAGCTGCAAAAAATTCACTGGGTTTCTAGCCTAGTATATCTAATTGCTTTTCCCTGTTAAAGCTTTTCTGTTTCCAGTGGCCATTGGTTACTATTGGAAGGTGTGTCCACAGATCGTTGGTTCAAGTTTGGAGGCCGGTTGCTGCTTATTATTATGTAAGTACGGATGTAACTTCCCCTGCTATTTGCTGTGTGACATTTACTAAGAGGATTCCTTGTCCGTAGGGGAAATACCATCATTGGCTGCGACTGCCTCTTTTGTCCTGGGAACGCTCCTCTTACAACTATACACAGAACAGCATCCTTGTATGAGCGTGGGTTCACATAGTAACAAGCCGAAAAATCGTCCACTCCTGGGAACTGTTTCTTATGCATGAACTTTTGGTTTGAGTTTTTTATATTAATTTCTTTCATGTAATTAGCAAGAGTCCATGAGCTAGTGACGTATGGGATATACATTCCTACCAGGAGGGGCAAAGTTTCCCAAACCTCAAAATGCCTATAAATACACCCGTACATGCCGATCATAATTCTCATAGCATTGTTAATCTTCTTCAACATGCTAATAATTTTATTTGTGATGCCATCTTTGATATCATTAGGGTTGATGTCAGGTATATGTCTCTAGCTATTTTAGCTAGAAGAGCTTTATGGCTTAAAACTTGGAATGCTGATATGTCTTCTAAGTCAACTTTGCTTTCCCTTTCTTTCCAGGGTAATAAATTATTTGGTTCACAGTTGGATTCTATTATTTCAACTGTTACTGGGGGGAAAGGAACTTTTTTACCACAGGATAAAAAATCTAAAGGTAAATTTAGGTCAACTAATCGTTTTGTTCCTTTCGTCACAATAAGGAACAAAACCCTGATCCTTCCCCTACAGGAGCGGTATCAGTTTGGAAACCATCTCCAGTCTGGAATAATTCCAAGCCTTTTAGAAAGCCAAAGCCAGCTCCCAAGTCAACATGAAGGTGTGGCCCTCATTCCAGCCCAGCTGGTAGGGGGCAGATTACGATTTTTCAAAGAAATTTGGATCAATTCGATTCACAATCTTTGGATTCAGAACATTGTTTCACAAGGGTACAGAATAGGCTTCAAGATAAGGCCTCCTGCAAGAAGATTTTTTCTTTCCCTTGTCCCAGTAAATCCAGTGAAGGCTCAAGCATTTCTGAAATGTGTTTCAGATCTAGAGTTGGCTGGAGTAATTATGCCAGTTCCAGTTCTGGAACAGGGGCTGGGGTTTTACTCAAATCTCTTCATTGTACCAAAGAAGGAGAATTCCTTCAGACCAGTTCTGGATTTAAAAATATTGAATCATTGTGTAAGGATACCAACATTCAAAATTGTAACTATAAGGACTATTCTGCCTTTTGTTCAGCAAGGGCATTATATGTCCACAATAGATTTTCAGGATGCATATCTGCATATTCCGATTCATCCAGATCACTATCAGTTTCTGAGATTCTCTTTCCTAGACAAGCATTACCAGTTTGTGGCTCTGCCGTTTGGCCTAGCAACAGCTCCAAGGATTTTTACAAAGGTTCTCGGTGCCCTTCTTTCTGTAATCAGAGAACAGGGTATTGTGGTATTTCCTTATTTGGACGATATCTTGGTACTTGCTCAGTCTTCACATTTAGCAGAATCTCATACGAATCGACTTGTATTGTTTCTTCGAGAACATGGTTGGAGGATCAATTTACCAAAAAGTTAATTGATTCCTCAGACAAGGGTAACCTTTTTAGGTTTCCAGATAGATTCAGTGTCCATGACTCTGTCTCTGACAGACAAGAGACGTCTAAAATTGGTTTCAGCTTGTCGAAACCTTCAGTCTCAATCATTCCCTTCGGTAGCCTTATGCATGGAAATTCTAGGTCTTATGACTGCTGCATCGGACGCGATCCCCTTTGCTCGTTTTCACATGTGACCTCTTCAGCTCTGTATGCTGAACCAGTGGTGCAGGGATTATACAAAGATATCTCAATTAATATCTTTAAAACCAATTGTACAACACTCTCTGACATGGTGGAGAGACCACCATCGTTAAGTTCAGGGGGCTTCTTTTGTTCTTCCGACCTGGACTGTGATTTCAACAGATGCAAGTCTGACAGGTTGGGGAGCTGTTTGGGGGTCTCTGACAGCACAAGGGGTTTGGGAATCTCAGGAGGTGAGAATACCAATCAATATTTTGGAACTCCGTGCAATTTTCAGAGCTCTTCAGTCATGGCCTCTTCTAAAGAGAGAGTCGTTCATTTGTTTTCAGAAGGACAATGTCACAACCGTGGCATATGTCAATCATCAAGGAGGGACTCACAGTCCTCTGGCTATGAAAGAAGTATCTCGAATACTAGTATGGGCGGAATCCAGCTCCTGTCTAATTTCTGCGGTTCATATCCCAGGTATAGACAATTGGGAAGCGGATTATCTCAGTCGCCAAACGTTACATCCGGGCGAATGGTCTCTTCACCCAGAGGTATTTCTTCAGATTGTTCAAATGTGGGGACTTCCAGAAATAGATCTGATGGCTTCTCATCTAAACAAGAAGCTTCCCAGGTATCTGTCCAGATCCAGGGATCCTCAGGCGGAGGCAGTGGATGCATTGTCACTTCCTTGGAAGTATCATCCTGCCTATATCTTTCCGCCTCTAGTTCTTCTTCCAAGAGTAATTTCCAAGATTCTAAAGGAGTGCTCGTTTGTTCTGCTGGTGGCTCCAGCATGGCCTCACAGGTTTTGGTATGCGGATCTTGTCCGGATGGCCACTTGCCAACCGTGGACTCTTCCGTTAAGACCAGACCTTCTAACGCTTGATTCTCAGTCATAGAGGTTTCTCTGACTCTGTGATTAATACTATGTTACAGGCTCGTAAATCTGTATCTAGGAAGATATATTATCGAGTCTGGAAAATTTACATTTCTTGGTGTTTTTCTCATCATTTTTCTTGGCATTCTTTTAGAATTCCTAGAATTTTACAGTTTCTTCAGGATGGTTTGGATAAAGGTTTGTCTGCAAGTTCCTTGAAAGGACAAATCTCTGCTCTTTCTGTTCTTTTTCACAGAAAGATTGCTAGTCTTCCTAATATTCATTGTTTTGTACAAGCTTTGGTTCGTATAAAACCTGTTATTAAGTCAATTTCTCCTCCTTGGAGTTTGAATTTGGTTCTGGGGGCTCTTCAAGCTCCTCCGTTTGAACCTATGCATTCGCTGGACATTAAATTACTTTCTTGGAAAGTTTTTTGTTTCTTTTGGCCATCTCTTCTGCTAGAAGAGTTTCTGAATTATCTGCTCTTTCTTGTGAGTCTCCTTTTCTGATTTTTCATCAGGATAAGGCGGTGTTGCGAACTTCTTTTAAATTTTTACCTAAGGTTGTGAATTCTAACAACATTAGTAGAGAAATTGTGGTTCCTTCATTGTGTCCTAATCCTAAGAATTCTAAGGAAATATCGTTGAATTCTTTGGATGTAGTTAGAGCTTTGAAATATTATGTTGAAGCTACTAGAAATTTCCGAAAGACTTCTAGTCTATTTGTTATCTTTTCCGGTTCTAGGAAAGGTCAGAAGGCCTCTGCCATTTCTTTGGCGTCTTGGTTAAAGTCTTTGATTCATCATGCTTATGTCGAGTCAGGTAAAACTCCGCCTCCAAGGATTACAGCTCATTCTACTAGGTCAGTTTCTACTTCCTGGGCGTTTAGGAATGAAGCTTCGGTTGATCAGATTTGCAAAGCAGCAACTTGGTCTTCTTTGCATACTTTTACTAAATTCTACCATTTTGATGTGTTTTCTTCTTCTGAAGCAGTTTTTGGTAGAAAAGTACTTCAGGCAGCTGTTTCAGTTTGATTCTTCTGCTTATAATTTCAGTTTTTCTCATTATAAGATTTAAACTTTGTTTTGGGTGTGGATTATTTTCAGCGGAATTGGCTGTCTTTATTTTATCCCTCCCTCTCTAGTGACTCTTGCGTGGAAGATCCACATCTTGGGTATTCATTATCCCATATGTCACTAGCTCATGGACTCTTGCTAATTACATGAAAGAAAACATAATTTATGTAAGAACTTACCTGATAAATTAATTTCTTTCATATTAGCAAGAGTCCATGAGGCCCACCCTTTTTTGTGGTGGTTATGATTTTTTTGTATAAAGCACAATTATTCCAATTCCTTATTTTTTTATGCTTTCGCACTTTTTTCTTATCACCCCACTTCTTGGCTATGCGTTAAACTGATTTGTGGGTGTGGTGAGGGGTGTATTATAGGCATTTTGAGGTTTGGGAAACTTTGCCCCTCCTGGTAGGAATGTATATCCCATACGTCACTAGCTCATGGACTCTTGCTAATATGAAAGAAATTAATTTATCAGGTAAGTTCTTACATAAATTATGTTTTTCTTGTTTTCTTAATTTTGTGATTTATTATTGTATGTCTTGAATAGGTCGACCTATATTGTAATAAAGTTTTTTATATATAGATATGCAATTCTAGTATTTGTTGCTGGCATCTTCTATAGAATTTCATTTTTTCACATAGAATTTTTTTCATATATAATTTTTTCCAATTTTGAAAAGATTTTTTTCACACATAATTCATAATTCACAATTTATATTTACATGAATTTAAGGATAGCCACATGCGCATTTGAAAATGGGGGCGTAAATAGAACAGGCTAGACGCCCATGGGGGACCCATGAAATTCTGATACAGCTGTTTCGTCACGACTGAAGGCAAAAAAATTTTTATAATGCAGGCGGAGGAACGGCTAAGTGTTGGGGCTTTGAGGATAAATAAATGATGATAGATACAACTTAATAAAAAATGATGAATGAAAGTGATGTTATTTTTAATAGATTTATATAAGGATAGCTAGTGATATACTCAACTTTACTTTCACTTTAATATTTAAATGAAATGGGCGGAAACACTTGCCTATTGGATGGGGATGATGAACACATTTTGCATAAACTCTGCCTATTTTATGGATGGTCGTTACTGCCTATTGTATATAGATTTTAAAGTTAAATTAAAGATATGTAAAAGCTTTGTTTGTGGGAAAAAGTAAGTTGATTTTATTGCATATATATCTATAATTATAATAATGTATTTTATTTTGGTAATATTTGGCAAATATTTCTAACCCTTTAAATAAGTTGATGGAAGCATTATATCTTTTAACTGGTATGCTTTTCTGTTGCAATATAGTAAAAGAAAGTGTATTACATATCATGTACTAGTGTAACTTGTAGAAAATTTGAGAAATCATTTTCTTTCTTAGCCTTCTTAAAGTGAAGGTCAATTTTTGCATATTGCAATACACCACTGCAAACCTTAAAATACAAATATTACAGTCTCTAAGTTTATATTTATATAAAATTATTCGTTTTCACAAAACATTTATATATATATATTATACCTCCG